>NW_028238420.1:32800483-32910967 GCF_041429995.1 Eschscholzia californica | reverse complement strand
CCCAAAGATACCCCGACTGTGGCAGATCAAGCGATTGGTCCAAGAAATCAAACTAATATGAGAGCAATTCGAGGAGTGTTCTATTATCGGGGTCGGCTCTGAGTTTTTGGTGGCCATAAGTGAGATCTAAAAATGTGGACCCTTCGATTATAACAAATCGTAGAACTATATTGCAAAAAACCTATTAGCAGTGACATATATTTATAAAACAAAAAAGTGGTATAACTACAACCACTTAAATATTATTTTTCTTACCGTTTTAGATGCAAAATCACTAATAGTTGTTGATAATCAAATGTGTTAGCGATATCTTTTTCAATAGACAAAATGACCAACTTATTTAACCTTTTTTGTAACATAGTGGACCAAACGACTAAATCAACTTCAACTTTGAGAAATTTTTTTCCGCAAAAGCAACGGTGACATGTATATATGGTTTACAAAATTATGTAAGTAACCTAAGCATTTGGATACCCCCCTTTATATCTTCCAAATAATGTAATATCCCAATTGGTTTTGTAATTTCCTTTGGTATAAGTGTCCCAACAATTTCAGTTTCGAAAGACCATACACTTATAAATCTTCCACTCTTTTGGAATCCAAAAAAATTTTCTTCTACTTTTTTTAGTTATTGCTGCATTCATACATCATATGACTAGTTACATTTGGTTTTCGTGATTTACATCCGGGGTGCAATCAAGTATAATTGAGAAGTACCTAGCATCTTGAATTTTTATGAAAATCAAATTTTTAGTTTCAAAGACCAATATCACTATCTATTCAGCAATCCATTCAATTATGCGCAGTAATTATCTCTTGAAATGTTGATCACCTGATTGTGTTGATTACTTTAATGATTGTTCAATATTGAGTGACAAAAGTGATTTTAGTTCTACTTATTTGGATATGAAAATCAAAGATGATTTAAGAATTCGAAGTTAAAAGATCAAAATTAGCAAATGGTACGATTTTTATTTATTTGAGAAATGAAGATATTAAAAGATTAGGGATTTAAGTGGAAGCAAGTAGGAAAAAAGTTTCTTAGTTTAGGTTAGAAATCAGAAAATAGGTTGACGAGGAATATAAAAAAAGTTGAATTAGAAAAGCTTAGAGGGGAGGTGCTGTCCGGTTCTTATAAACGGTTGGTGGTCTCAAATTGGTTTTAAACATGAGGCGCTTTTAAGATTCGTGTGAAAACATATATGAGTTGGGTGGCCCCAAATTTGATGGCTCACTATGAACAGGTAGTCATTTATTCAAAACAATGAGTGCTCTTAGAAAAACTTTCAAACAAAAGATGAGCTTATGACCTCCAATTTCGGTGGCGCGAAGCGCCAGGGCCAGCCCTATCTATTATGCACATGTACAGAGAAATAAACCAGGCAACAAATTACCTCTAGAAAATGAAACCCGCAAATGGAATGATCGAGATGAACCCAGAAGCAATATCTGAAGAACTAAAGAAGTTAGTGAGACATGAACAAAGGAGTGTAATTATAATTAGACACACTTAATTTTGATATGCTCCATTACAGGTTTTTATTGTTTTATTCATTATTTTGCGATTTCTTAGAACTGGAATTTGGTGGTGGGGTAAAGCGAAATTTCTTTCTGACACTTGCCAATGCGAAGTTTTAATTGGGGTAAGATAGAAAAAAATATCAAGTTAACTATTTATTTACTAGTTGTTGTTAAGTCCACAAACTAAACATCGTGAATGGGCTATAAGATATAGCCATTTCTTCTATTTCAATTTTTGTATGAGGTTTCGAAATTTGTAAAAAAGATTATAATGACACAAAAAATTTCTTAAATTCAAAGGCCCCTGAAATATGGTGGGCCAAAGGGAGGTTTTGATTGAGGTTGGTCACTTGGTTGGTGGTGGGGTTAATATTGTGCAGGAGTAAAGAGAATATTTTTTTGAATAAAAAATGTTTAACTATTTATTACTTGTTAAGTCCACAAAACAAACAACCTGAATGGACTAAAAAATGTAGCCCCATTCTCTTATTTTAACATTTGTAGAGGCTTTTAAAGTCTCATAAGAAAAAATATAAAGAAGCAAAAACTTTTTAAGTTTAAAGGCCCTCAAAATGAGTTAAAAAAAAAAAAAAAAAAGCCCTTAAAATGTGGTGGGTCAAAGTAAGGGTTTTAGTGTCTGCCATGAGGTTGATTTAGATCGTAAGTTACATTTGAAAAAAATCCTGAAACTGAAACCGAGATAAACTCTAATGAGAATTCCGCCCATTGAGCACGAGACAGTCAGACAGAACCAATCGAACCTAAATATGACCAGTACAACCTTCTGGCAAACAAGGTGATAACCGAATGCAATATGCTTCAAACGACCATGAGAAGTCGGATGTCATCAATGACCAGGCCCGACTCTGGGCCCAAAGCGAGCAAAGCCTCGCTTTGGGCCACGAAATTTAGGGGCCCCCAACCTTTAATTTTCTCTTGAGCATCAACCACGGGCCAAACCTATTACATTGCCAGTTAAGGGCCCCAACTCAATTTTTGTTTATCAAATGGGCCACAATTTATGGGATTGGGAAGCCCACATTCTTTAGTTGGTGAACAATAGTAACGTGGGATCCACACGATTCATTAGTTCAAGCAAACTAGTTACCTATACGGCTAAAATGGCAAAGTTATTCCCTTTGTTATTTGATTGTTTCTTGTTCTGTGCCAATTACCACTTTGGTCCTTTAATTTCACACTATACCCAAACAAGTACTGTAATGAAAAGAAAACATAAAGTATTATAGGAACAAAAACTCTAAATGAACCGCTCAAACAAACCGCCACCCAAACCGCCTGAGAGAGAAACAGGCTCTTTGTTTCGGCGGTTCATTTAGCCTTACTGTTATAGGAACATTACCACAACAGATTTATTCAAAAAAAAGTTGAACTCCCACTACAATGTACCAGAAGGGTTAAAGAAATGATTAAGCAAAGAGAAAACTAAACTTGCCCTTAATTGGTAGCTTCTTAAGCTTCCAACTATGCAGTGAGCCAACTCAAATATATCATGTTAACGTACCATATGAAAATTGGACTCTAAAAAGTAACATTTCACTATTTTTCACTCATTGAGTTGTCGGTCCATTCGTATATAACTTCTACTTTAAAATTGGTCTCTAAAAACTAATACTGTCATCCATTTTTCACTTATTAAGGTATCTGTCTATTCTTATACGACCTCTAGTTTAAAATTAGTTTCTTGCTTGACCCTTATATGCTCTCTTTCGATTACGTTCTTATCTTTTTTTTTGTCTCTTTCTATCATTTCAATTCTTCATTGTTATCTTAAAAAATATAGCGAACATATTTTTATTTATTTTTCATCTCTCCTTTCTCACTTCCTCTTCGTCTTCGCAAACTCACATTTGCTCAATTTTCTTCCCGATTCATACTGCATGTATACAAAAGTTTGTGAGAATATCTCAAACTATTAGTTGGTTTGGAGGGGATTCACCCAAACCACACTATTTTGGAGGATCTTTTCCGTCACGGAACAGATATAGAGAACAGGAAGTGGAGAAGAAGAGAGAGAAGGGGGAGAAGAGAGGAAAGATAAATAGTGGTGGTGGTCGGAGATTGTGGTTAGAGGATTAGAGGAGACGAAGAAGAAAAAAAAAAAGTTTTGTTGTCCTAGAAAATGAGACAAAATCCACAACATTCATTCATAATTTAGTGCCCTAAAAGATTTTCTTGTTTCTCGAAGCGTCGATCAAAATTTTACTTGGATGACATACCACATTTAAAAAGTTTTTTAAAGGGCCTCAAAATCTGAGTTCGCTTCGGGCCACCAAAAACTCAGGACCGGCCCTGTCAATGACACTTTTGTTATCACATAGAATTCTAAAAGGCATAAAAAGGGAAACACTTGACTCTCGTAAAAGAAAAGAAATCCATCTAACATTAGCAATGGTAAAGGCAAGTGTTGGGTATTCAGCTTCAGTTTAAAAATTTGATGTGAAGTCTGAGCGGATGATCTCTGTACGTTACCGTCACATTATAAGCCAACTCACTACTATTGATATACGAGTTGTGTTGGTTGTAACCAATATAAATAAGTAGTCTTATACACACCAGAATTATATAAAGAAGTTAAGAAAACATAGAGGGCAGACTCATTTTAGAAAAATAACTAAAAAATAGGGTTGATTCTGTTTTGGCCCCAATTGTTGACCAACTCACATTTTGGCCCCTAATTGTATCCGACAGTTCGTTTTGACCCCAAGATCCACTTTTCGGGCAGTACTGACATCATCAAGGCATAAGCAATACTTTTCTACACAGAATTACCCCTCTGACCAAATCTTCTCTTTCCACACCAAATCCTGAGTTGTCACACCCATTCAGGTATTTAATACCATGTTCTTTACCTTCACAAGACATTTACTTTCTCTCCATTAACACCACCAGCAAAACAAAACTAATTCCCTCCCCCATTAACACCACCACCAAAACAAAACTCAACGCCCTCCCTTAGTTTATTCATCTTTCTTTACCTTCTTCTTCACCAACGGAAATGATAGTAGATAATGTCATTAATTGAGTACCCGACAATAATCCCAGATAAATGACCAAGAAAGCTTGCTTTGATTTTTGTAAAGAATTATAAAATGAATTGGGTTAATCCATGGATGATGATCCCTCAAGTTCATCTTCTCTTCTGTCAAATCTTAACTAGGCTGAAAGAACAACTTTCAAATGAACATCAATGGCGCTTTGTCAAGCAGTTCTAAGACTTTTTCTAAGCAATTTCGGATCAGAAAGACCTCGAAATATCAAAATTGTTTAAGATAAAGCTGGGATTTTTCCGGGGAGAGCAATTTTCGATGCGACGGTATAAATCAGCTAGGGTTTCAACAATATCAACAGATCTGAGATGAGGTTTAATTGGGGGTTCAAAGATATCTGGACCAGGAAGACCATAAGAAAGAAGGATCTCACTAATTGTGTTTGATACGCTAATACTCAATGAATTAGCTCCGATTTTATCTCCACAACCATCACCAGCAACTCAACACCACCACCACCACCGGAAGCTTCATGCTTCAAATCGAAGTGAATATATTATGTTGCATTTTCCTTCTTCTTTTTCTTCAATTTAAACCCTTTGATTTTAAAATTTCAGAAAGGGGTTATTTTAGTTCTGAATTTCAGATAACAAAACAGAGAAAAAAAACCAATAAATGATGAATTAAAATTTTAGAGAGAGAAAGTGAAAATTGTGTTCCTGTAAAATACCACCACCCACCACAAATGATGATGACGATGAGAAAAAGAAGAACAAAAAAAATGTGGAGAGAGAGAGAAAGAAGGAAAAGATGGTAATGCAAGAGATGGAGAAGGGAAAAGTAGAGATAGAAAGAAGAAAATGTAGAGAAAGAGAAAGTGAAAATTGTGTTCTTTTAAAATACCACCACCCATCACTAATTAATTGTGTTTATGAAATTGAGAGGTTGAGAGATGGAGAGGGAGACTTGTGAGTTTGGTGAATGATTTATGTTGGTTTCTTCTTTCTCTTTTTCTTTGACCTACCTCTGTTTACCCCAATTTTAGAGATGAATGAAAGAGATAAAAAATATGAAAATGGAGAAGATAGGGTCTTGGGAAAAGGAATTAGAGTTAAATGATTTGACAACTTGGGATTTGGTTTTGATTTGGTCAGAGGGGTAATTCAGGTATAGAAAAGTATTGCTTATGTCTTGATGATGTCAGCACTCCCGAAAAGTGGATATTGGAGCCAAAACGAACTGCCAAACACAATTAAGAGCCAAAATGGTGAGTTGGTCAACAATTGGGGGCCACACAGAATTAACCCTAAAAAATAACATTAGGTAGAAAATAAAATTAGCCTTATATATATAGGAAAATGAGTTAAAAAGAAGGCATAAGAACAATACAGGAGTCAACAATGAATTTACAAAGAAAAAAAACAATACAGGATTCAACAATGAATTTACAAAGAAAAAAAGCTAAAAGATGAACTAATCTGTTAATAGGGAGTCAAAATGGAATAATGGAGGGATAATACGATAGATAATTACAAACTAGGGAGCATATAGGAATTTACCCATACAAAAAAGTAAAAGAAAAAATATTGGGGCCTTACAGGACTCGAACAGTGGACTTACAACAGGCAACACATTATCTTCGGACCATGATTCCACTACGCCAACCCAAACTTTTGGGCCAAATTATGTGAGTTGTGGTTCTTTATACCTGCTAGGCTCTGTTTGGCTAAAGACATAGTCCCTCCGTCCCAAATTAAGAGTCCCATATTGGTAATCCAACTATTACCACAGTTTTTCTTCTTCCAAGTTTACCTTTATTTATTTGATAACTTTTGTTAGAATAATTCAAGGATTGTCAATCAAAGTTGACCATTAGTCATTTAAAGTAATTATATTAATCTAAAAAAAAAAGAATTTGTTGATTGGAAAAATCAATTTTTGTATTGGAAAATGTCAAATGCTTTAATTAGCTTAATTAATGCACCATATATGGAAATATTAAAGAAAGGGTATTCATGAAAAAGTAAGGGATTTTACATGATATATTAGGAATGAAACTCTTAATTTGGGACATCCCAAAATGGAATAGTGGACTCTTAATTTGGGACGGAGAGAGTAGTTTGGATGCTTCTTACCTCTCCAACCAATAAGGTCTAAGCTAAAAATATAGAGAACCTAGTAGTAGAACGTCTTGTGTTAAGGCCAGCAACCTAATTAGCATCTAAATAAGGGGTAATAGAGGAGCACGACTAAGGGTAGGATTTTGGTCCGCGACCTGGATCTGCCCACGAACGCCCGAGTCCGTCAGGGTCCGTGGACGCCCGGTAACCGGCTCGGACAAAACCCGATCGTCCAGAAAGGATTAAGTGGACGGACGCGGGCAACAACCCTTACCCCGCAGTCCCCCCACGTTCGCTCGACTGAAAGACCGTCCTTTAGTCCGAAAGATAACCCACCTGTCCGGATTTCGTCCCTTAGATTAACTAGGGTATTAATATGAACGGTTAGATTAATACCTAGGGTCACCATATATAAACAGGTATTGAAACTTTTAACCCTAAACATCTCATTCTAATCGACTAAATCTCTCTCTATGCTGCCTCTTTTTGTTTCCTCCTCAGTTCTTCTTCTTCTTCAGTTCTAAAGCCGAATCAGTGATCCCTAACGAGTAAAAGTAACGACCTAACTTGAATCGAATTGACGATTGATTCTCTAGTGGTTGTTCTCGACTTCTCGTCGATTGTTTCTCTGAAAATCTCTTAGTCGAAGATCTTCACGAACTTGTTCTTTTCGAGATTTCGACCCCTTTCGTCTTTGAATCTCTGTAAGTATTTTCTTATTTTTCTAAGTCTATTACTTTTCTTTTATTGTTTTTTTCATTTCCATCTTCGATTATTTGATTATTTGGAAAATTTCTTTGGTTTTTGTCTACTCGAATATGAAAATCAACTTCATCTTCACGAACTCTAATCTTCAACCCTTCGACTCTCTCACGATGTAAATATTCTTTGTGTATCTTCTTCTTCGATTTATTTTTGTTTTTTTGTTTTTTTTTTCATCTTCTTCACGATTTCTTGCCTATGTTCTGATGTTTTTTTTCCATCTTCTTCTTCTTCGATTTCTTGCCTATGTGTTGTTGCAGTGCTGCACCTTGATGCTGCTCAATGTTGCTACTTGATGATGATGCACTTTATGTTTTTTTGCCAAATGGAGATCCAACTTTAGATATGGATCTTCATGACTTCATTCTTATAGTTTAAAGTGAAGAAATTTTTTTAATACATTGATCAATTTTTGTTCTGTTTTAGGCTTTATATCCGTTCCCGTCCGACCGATGTCCCGCAAAATAAAAACGGTCATAGACGGGCTTTTTCACCAAGTGATTTTCGTTTAGTCCGACTGTCCGAGCGGTCAATGGTAATATGTGTCCGTTCCGCCCGGACCGGGAGACTAGTTGTCAGCGGGTTGCCCGTCCAGTCCGATTCCCACCCCTCACCACGACCAATCCTTAAACAATGATTTCTTCAAAACATATACTAGTTTTTTTTTTTTGTTGAACTTACTAGTTTTTTTTGTTGAATCATGTCTCCAAGTGAGCTATGGCTGCGCTCCACTGCAAAAAGAATGACTCAATAGCTTCTTAAACCTTCCCAAAACCCCTACTAAGTTTGAAACTTCCTTCTCCTGATAATCATGGCATCTCTTCCTCGCATTCTCTACCGCGGCTTCTGCAATTCCATCTCTCAAACAATACCTTCTTCCTCTTCCCCATCTCTAAAGACCACTACAAACGATCTCTTCGAAGAACGAAACCTCAAAAAACTAGTTGACAAGTTCAAGATTTCCTCAGAAAGCAATAGATTTCGCAATAAACACAGAGTTTACGAGGTAACAGTCCGTCGTCTTGCCTCTGCAAAACGATTCTCATTAGTTGAAGAAATCCTCGAACACCAGAAGAAATACAAAGACATCACAAAAGAAGGTTTCGCAATCAGACTCATTTCTCTTTATGGCAAATCAGGTATGTTAGATCATGCCTTCAAGATGTTCGACGAATTGCCTGACTTAAACTGCACTCGAACTGTTAAATCATTTAATGCCCTCCTTAGTGCTTGTATTGATTCAGAAAATTTTGATAAGACAGTGGAACTTTTTCGTGAATTACCATCGAAGTTGTCGATAACCCCGGATGTTTATTCCTATAATATCATAATTCAAGCTTTTTGTGATATGGGTTCTTTAGATACTGCACTTTTAATGTTAGATGAGATGGAAAAGAATGAGTTAAACCCTAATTTGATTACGTTTCGTATGCTTATGCATGGGTTTTATGGTGGTGGTCGTTTATCGGATGGAGATATCATTTGGGATAGGATGGAAAAGAGCAATCTTGTTCCTGATATTAGGTGTTTCAATGCAAAATTGAAAGGGTTGGTTCTTGTGGGGAAAATTTCGGAGGCAGTTAAGTTAGTTGAAGAAGAGTTATCTGCAAAAGAAGTTAAACCAGATGTATATACTTTTAACTATTTGATTGAAGGTTTCTGTAAAGATGGGAAATTGGAGGAAGCTAGGAGGATCTTTGATGAACTATTGAAAAATGAATGCATCCCGAATCGATCAACTATAGAAACACTTGTTCCTTCTCTTTGTGAGAGAGGGGAATTTGAAATGGCTCTCAAATTGTGCATGGATGGTTTGAATCGTCGATGCTTTGTTGATGCTCGGATGTTGCAGACTGTGGTTGATGGGTTGGTAATGGAGTCTAAGATTGAGGAAGCAAAGAAGCTCGTGGAGCTTGGAAGGTTGAAGAATTATAGTCGCTCAAGCTTGAAAATGCCTTCTAATGTGGAGACGGTGAAACTGTTGGCTTGATCATGTTGTGATTCTCTAAGTGCAATTGAATTTATCACTTTCTATTGCTACAGGAGCTGAACAAGGTGGGAAAACTGATTGTATTAGTGAATTTACATTGTTAACTTGTCACTTTTGAGGTGGAAAGATGGTTGAGGTAGAGGAAGTTGGGTGTTTTTCCATCTAAATTTAATTTACTCAAACAACAAACAGCTTACTTTATTTTCTATCTTCCATAAGCAAAATCGGTTGTGGCTAATGGCTATGTTTATTCATCATTTAGGAGTAGGCAATCGATACAGGGCCGGCCCTGACTTTCGAGTGGCCCGAAGCGAGTTAAGGAAATGTGCCCCCTATATTATATGCAAAAGAAAAGTCTGTAGGCACCTCCTATTTCCGCTAAAAGAGTCACCTATGATCCTTTGACCACGATAAATATGGCTTGCCCAATAAATTCAGCGAAATCATAAAAAAAATTCGTTTGACTAGTTTGATTAAGTACGAATAAATCAAGTGTTTTACGCTTACTACCTTCTTCCCTAGTTTTGTTGGAATATCTTTGTCATCGTAAAGGTTTTCTCTTGTCTTCTCTTTATCTCTTCCTCTTTCTTTCTCTCTATCTCGTCCTCTTTCTTTCTTTCTTTCTGTCACAACTTCTTAGTACATGTACTATGTATATATAAGATTATTTTGCCAAAACATCATCGGTCAATTTCTTTTTTGCCTCCATCAAATTTTCTACGGTTCAATTATATGTGAAAGTTCTCTCGAGTTCACGCATAGTAAGATTTACAAAAGCTCGTACTTATGTAACATTTTACAAGTTGCAGAAGTTTACACATAGTGCACGAGTTTTGCTCGAGAAGTAGTATTCTAAAAAGTATTTACACGTACTTTTAACCGAGACAAACATGAAATCGATCCGGTTTCTTATATATATATATATATATATATATATATATATATATATATATATGTGTGTGTGTGTGGGTGTGTGTAAGAAATCGTAAACATCTAGACTATTTTCATTAAACTTGTGTGAGAGAAATTTTACAGTATCTTTTGGAACTATGCAGTCCATCAAAGTTTAATTAATGATATCCCAATTCATTGGAAGGTTCATGACTTAATTAATGGATTTTTTTTCATTTCAAGTAGGTCAGCTAACACTTATGTTTGAGTGAGTAATTTTTAGACATAAAATGGTTTAAAGCAGAAAGAAATTATACGGAAGGAAATGGCTTAAAAAGAAACGGTACAAAAGAAAAACGAAATCTATAGTTAGAGTTAGCGGATAGAATTAGGATTTTGCGACCAAATTTGATTGCTAGACAAATATGGGGGTCAAAGTTCGTCGTGAGCCACAATTTGGGGTTTAACTAATATTAATCCTCTTAACAGAGGTGTAGCTTGGAAGTTAGTGTGTACCCCAATTCAAAGAACTAGGAAGTAGGGTCTTATGGTGCGGGGGTTTTAATGGCCCCTTTTACTGTCCAATTTGTTACTGGGCCCAGTTTGATTTAAAAAAAATTCAGGCACCCCCAACTTCATAAGCTAAATGTGGCCCTTATGTTTGGTGTGGGCCAGGGCCGGCTCTGAATCGATACATGGTTAGGTAGGGTCTCTCAGTTAAACAAAGTCCACGGTTGAATTTCACGTACACCAGGAGGAGTCCAAGTCCAGTCGTCCTCTCCCCCTACTAGGGGTTGTTGATAGAGGTAAGCTATACAGGCGCCCCCTCTCCATCTGATTTGGGCACAATATCGGCTACAAGGGAAAGCCTAGACCTTCCATTTTGTACACAATGACCTTCTAGAATTGGGTTTTGTGGAAACGGGTCTACTTATACTCACCTTGTTTGGAAGGAAATTTTATATAGACTTGAGCATCTGCATTGCAAAATTCAAAAAAAATCTCTATTCATCCTATGTGTCAAGTTTCAATTGAGATTTTCACTCCTAGGTGGCGTTAATAGAGATTCTTAATCTTTTTGTCTCTAATGCAAAACTCTAAGTTTATTTTATTTACTTATGTGACATAGTTATTTTTGTAAATAAATAATTAGTTATTTTAGAAAATATAGAAGACTCGATTTCTATTGGTTGAAAATCAAATATTGATGAGTTGGACAATTAGAGATATCTCAAGAGGACACTCTATCTAAAGTGTCTTCTTGAGATATCTCTATTCCACCCTCGACACGTTATTTTAGAGATCCAAATAGAGTGTTGCATTGGAGAGGATTTTTAATCAAAAACTCAAAAAATCCTAGGTGGCACTCGGAGTTTCTAAGATCGAGTGTTGCATTGGAGATGCTCACCCTTTCTACGGATCACGATCCCGGATATTCCCACTCACTACTTACACCTAATTTTACCCTCGTAGTTCGCATTTCTAATATACACATTCTTCGTCTTCACCACTACTACCTCCAGTCAACACCACTACCTTCAACAAACACCACGATCATATGTTTTTATCTCACTCTCAATTTTATTTTCATCTTCCTAAAAACCAAGTAAAAAAATTCTCAATTTTTATCTCTAAATCACTCACATTCATCTCCATCACCACCTAATCTCTCTCTTCTCTTTGTTTATCAATGAGAAGGTCCTCAAACAAAAATTAAAAGAATTTCCTATGTTTATTTATGAACAAATTTCCTTCGTCTGCGAAGAGGATTCGATCCCCTTCTTAGTCGAATGGGTTTCAGCGAAGAGAAAATAGCGAAGAAGGAAGAGAGAGATAGTGGTGGTGATGGTGACCGTCGAAGTAGGGATGTGAGTAAAAAATTACATACCTTGATCAAAGTAAATTGACTAAGCCAAGGGAGATGTGAGATGGGTAGAGTTGGAGTAAGTGTGTATAAAGTTTCCCATCATGTTTGGGCTTTGAAGCTCATTTTAGTGATGGACTTTTACATGGTCGGTGGCCCTTGTACCAAGTCACTGTATATAGACAAATTTTATACACGTGTTTTTACTATTCACAGTGCTTTTTACTATTCACACGGTGAGTCACAAAACCACCCAAATTCATTTCTTCTATTCACCTTCTTATCCAATTTTGGTTAGCAACTAACTGAGATTTAGGACCTTGCTAGAAATCATACTTTTCTTCCTCTCAAAATTCGTATGTCTCTCTCCATTTACAGTTTTTCTTCTCTCTCTAAAGTTTCAGGTCAGATTCTCTAACGGGGTTTCAACAGGTTGGAGTTGGAGTTTGAGGGGGTCCTGCGACTGCAGTAGCACTTCCTCCCCCCACCACACCCCACCCCAATCGAAAAACTTGTCAAGGGTTCCGAGGTCCTTTTTTTTTTTTGTGGAAAATGACTTGTTGGGGTGAAAGTTACCAAAATTTTATATGTAATAATAGGTAAAGTTTGAAATAATATCAATAATTATCAATAAGGTCATTTTCTTTTATTTTCATTTCCAAAATAACCCCACCCTCTAAAATAGTTATCTCTACAAAAAAAGAATCACAAATTTCGTTTCTTCTTCTTCATCTTTCTCCGATTCTTCTGCAGTTCTTCTTCTTCGATGCATCTTGTTCTTCAACTTCTTCTTCTTGATTCGACAAAACTTAAGTTCAGGTTCGTTTATGATGTTGATGATACAAACCCAAAACGAAGCCCAAAATTTGGTGACGAACAAGGGCTATGTACATGAAAGCTTGTGGGAAGCTAAATTTAGCTTTTTTGGTGTTCAAATTCATGACCAGACAGTGAAAACTGGTTTAAATGATGAAGTTTATACAGCTACAACTCTTATAGGTATGTACATGAAAGTTAATCTTTTAAAGAATGGTCAAAGTTAATCTTTTAAATAATGGTCTTAAGTTGTTTGGTAAAATGCCTGAAAGAAATGTTGCTTCTGTCGATGCTGTAATTTCTGGGTTATCACAAAATGCGCGTTGTAGAGATGCTTTTTAGTATTTAATTACTTAGGAGTTGTAGGGTTTCTACAAAGTTTGGTTACGTTAGCTAGTGTTTTACCCGCGTATCGGAGGGGGTGCAATTACATGGCTGTGTGGTGAAATTGGGAGTTGAGATGGATATTTATGTTGCTACTTCTGTACTTACTATGTAATTGAATTTTCAGGAAATGGTTTCATCTCTGAGATTATTCGAGCTGGTTGGAGATAAGAGTGTAGTGAGCTATAACGCCTTGATTTCAGGGCTTCTGCAAAATGGGTTGCCTCGTTCGATATTGAATTTGTTTAAGGAAATGAAAGAGTGCTTGGATGAAAAACCTACTTTAGTAACATGGGTTTCAGCTATAACTTTATAGAAACCGGAACCCCATACTCATGACAAACACTGCCAAGTTTTAAGTCGTTTCCCCTTAAAAATGAGATGAGATCCCTATGGCTGCTCTTTGTGATACTTATATAGAGAAGAAGAAGCAAACAGTGACAGCCCCCTCTAAATCTCTTTCTTTCCCTCAAATGTAAATAAGATATCTCCTTTGATTCAGCCATCTCTGTGTTTATAAAGAATATCTCACTGGTATTAGACGAAATGAAAACTTGTATTTAGAATTGAGAGTTTACAAATATATATAGGAGTTAGTTGAGAGTCTGTTGAGAGTTTGTTATGGGTGGTTAGGTTGTTAGGAGCTTAGGTTATAGTGTGACAGGCCACACTATATTAAACTACAACACAATAATAAGAAAGGTTAAAGCTAACACTCTCCTCACACTTCTCTTACACTCCATTAACACACACTCTCCTTACACTTCTCTTACACTCCATTAACACTATGACTATTACCCCCCTTCAAGATGAAAGGGACTCTCGAGCACTTTCAGCTTGGACTTTAGTTCACGAAATCTTGGAGAGGGTAGAGCCTTAGTGAATACATCAGCAGGTTGAGCACTTGTTTTGATATATGACACTTTTAATCGACCTGAAGAGACCAATTCTCTGATGAAGTGAAAGTCAATAGCCAAATGCTTCATTTTAGAATGGAACACAGGATTAGAAGCTAATGATAAAGCTGAGATGTTATCACACCACAAGGAAGGAGCAGAAGGAAGAAAGATATGAAGATCTTTTAGTAATGTGCAAATCCAAACAGATTCAGCAGCACATTGGGCAAGACTTCTGTACTCAGCTTCTGTTGAAGACCTTGCAACACTTGTTTGCTTCTTTGCTGACCAAGCAATAGGATTTGCCCCAAGAAAAATTATATAGCCACCAGTAGACTTGCTTGTGGAAAGATCACCAGCCCACTCAGCATCAGAGTAACCAGTGAGAAACACATCACCTTGTCTAAAAACCAGACCATGATGAAGAGTACCCTTTAGATATCTCAATATCCTCTTAGCAGCCACAAGATGGTTTTCAGTTGGGGACTGCATATGCTGACACACTTGGCTAACAGCAAAACATATATCAGGTCTGGTCCAAGTTAGGTATTGTAATGCTCCAACTATAGACCTATAACTTGTAGGATCAGATAAAAGAGGACTGTCATTAGGCAATAATCTAGAACCAACCATTGCAGGAGTAGAACAAGGCTTGGCTCCTAACATATCACACTTCTTTAGCAAGTCAAGTGTGCATTTTGTCTGTGTCAAACTAAGTGAAGTTGTGTTTCTCTTAACTTCTAAACCAAGAAAATAGTGTAAATCTCCTAAGTCTTTCATGGAAAAAGACTTACTTAGTTGATCAATGAGTGATTTACAAGCAGTAGGGGAACTTCCAGTGACAAGGATGTCATCAACATAAATAAGAACAATGGTAATGACTCCTTGAACATAGCTTATGAATAGAGAAGAATCTGACATGGATGAAGTAAACCCAAGACCTAACAGGGCATCCATTAGAGCTTCATACCATGCTCTTGGAGCCTGTTTGAGGCCATATAGAGACTTATGTAGCTTACACACATAATTAGGATTAAGAGAATCCTGAAATCCAGATGGTTGCACCATATACACTTCTTCTTTAAGCTGTCCATGAAGGAAAGCATTACTTACATCAAGTTGTCTTATAGACCAATTATACTGAACAGCAAGAGAAAGTACCACTCAAATTGTAGTTGGTTTTGCTACTAGACTAAAAGTCTCAGAGAAGTCAACACCTTCCTTTTGGTGAAAACCCTTAGCTACAAGTCTAGCTTTGTATCTCTCTATAGAACCATCTGCATGTTGTTTGATTTTAAATACCCATTTACATCCAACCAAATTTTGAGAAGGATGAGGAGGCACTAGAGTCCAAGTACCTGCTCTTTGTAGAGCATCATACTCCTCTTTCATAGCATTTCTCCAATGAGGAACCTTATTTGCTTGAGTAAAACAAGATGAAGTGTCTGGGATAGATGATGCTAATAGAGCTTGAGGTATTGGATATTTTGTAGCCTGAAGAACTCTAGGTTTGTAAATACCAACTTTAGATCTTGTAATCATAGGATGAGTATTTGTAGATAAAGGAATACTTGAATCATTTTGAGAACTAGAACCAGTAGGTAATTCAGATGTAGATATATCACTATTCTCAATATGAGCTTCATTAGGTACTTCAGATGTGGGTATATCACTATGTTCAATATGAACTTCAGTAGGTAGTGCAGATGTGGGTATATCACTGTGTTCAATATGAACTTCAGTAGGAATTTCAGGTGTAGGCTGTTCAATAGGTGTCTCAGGTACAGGTAGAGTAACATGCTCTATAGGTATATCAATAGGTGCAGAAGGCTTAATTTGAACAGTAGGTGTACTTGGAGAATTTGAAGAAGCACCAGAGATAAGTGGATAAGAAGACTCATCAAAAACTACATGCCTAGAGGTATAAATTCTATTTGTCCTTGGATCCAAGCACTTATACCCTTTTTGTTGAGGACAGTAGCCTATAAAGACACACTTAATGCTTCTGGGTTCAAGCTTATGAGAGGTATATGGCTTTAACCATGGGTAACAAGCACATCCAAAGGCTCTCAGCATGTTATAATCAGGTGGAACATTGTAAAGTTTTTCAAGAGGACTCAGAAAGTTTATGGACTTAGTTGGGAGTCTATTAATCAAAAAATTAGCAGTAAGAAGAGCCTCATTCCAAAATGAAAAAGGAAGAGAAGCTTGAAGTAAAAGTGTTCTAGTGATATCAATGAGGTGTTTATGCTTGGACTCAGCAACACCATTCTGTTCAGGTGTGTGAGGACAAGTGGTTTGATGTCTAATTCCATGAGAAGAAAGAAAAGATAATAGTTCTTTATGAAGAAATTCTCCTCCATTATCAGTTCTAATAGTATCAATATAACATTGAAAGTGATTTTCAATTCTAGCAACAAATTGAGTAAACACATGTCTAAAGTCTGATTTATTAGAAAGCAAAAACACCCAACAGTACTTGCTCCAATCATCTATAATGTTGACATAATACTTTGAGCCAGATATAGCAGGTTCATTTGTTGGACCCCAAATATCCAGGTGAAGTAGCTCAAAGGGTCTGGTAGTCTGAGTTTGAGAGATGGAAAAAGGAAGCTTCTTGCTTCTTCCTAGTTGGCATTCTTCACAGAAGATGGGTTTATTACAAGAGACAGAAAAGGGTAAAATTTGTTTGAGCTTTTGAAGAGATTGAAAAGAAGGGTGACCAAGCCTCTTGTGCCACATGATAGGTGTAGTAGCAGTAGTAAGTAATGCTGTAGCAGATGAAGAAGAAGAAACATGAAGAGGCATTGGATATAACCCATTCTCAGCTGGTCCTTGGAAAAGCATCCTCTGAGATACAAGCTCCTTCACAACAAATTTATCAGGATCAAATGTAACTGAACATTTATTATCCTTGGTAAATTTGTGAATTGAAAGAAGGTTGTGTGAAGCTTTAGGGACATGTAAAATTCCTTTTAAAGTGAAATTATGCTTATTAACTTGAACATTAGAACTACCTATATGAGATATATACATACCTTGACCACTTGCTGTGTTCACAGTGGCATTGCCATGATAAGCTGAGGTTGAGGCTATATTGGATAAGTCAGGAGTAATGTGATTAGAAGCTCTTGTGTCAGCAAACCAGGGATTGAAACCATTGATGTTAGCTGATGCAAGCATAGCAGAGAGATTTCGAGGAGGATTCCTTCCTTGAATAGCAAAATTCATTCTGTGATAGCACTCATAAGCAACATGACCAAGTTTGTTGCAGATTTGACATCTAGGAGGAGGCTTATCAGAGAAAGAACTGGAAGAATTGGTTGAATTGGCTGAATTTCCACCATGTTGATTAGGTTGAGTTGACTTGGCTGAATTATAGTAATTTTGATTATATCGACCTCCTCCTCTTCCTTGAGATTTCTTGTTATCATGAAATTGTTTACCTCTTTGTGGATGATGACCATATGTAACATTCATATTAGAAGAAGAAGAAGAAGAAGTAAGAAAGGCCTGATTTATCTGATCTGAAGATTGTTTTATTTTATCTGTCAAAGTAATCTCTTCATTAACTAAGAGATTGTGTAATTCATGAATAGTCACTGGTGGAATTCGAATTCTGATTGCAGCAGCAAATGCATCATAGTCAGAAGGAAGTCCTCGAAGCATAGTGATGATTATTTCATTTTTAGAAGCAGGAGATCCAGCTGCAGCAAGATTATCTGTGATTTTCTTGATTGATCCAAGATATTCACTAATTGATAAGTTTCCTTTTGAGATTTCTCGAAGCTTGTTCTGTAATTGAAGAACATGAGCAGTTGAAGATGAAGAAAAATTTTCTTCAAGAGTTAACCATAGATCTCTTGCAGAATTTACTCCAATTACATAAGGAATGACAGATTCAGAAAGAGTAGAATTAAGCCAAATAAGTAGTGATTGATCTTCTTCTTGCCAATCAATATACGATTGACTTATAGTATCGGATGATTCATCATCATTAACCAGAAATTTAGAAGGACAAGGTCTCGTACCTTCAATTATGTCAAGAACTTTATATTTCTTGAATATAGGCAAAAGTAGTGATTTCCAGGTTATGTAATTATCACCTTGGAGTTTTATAGGGATAGCATTTGCCATTGAACTAACACTAACAGTTGTGATCTTTGGATACTCCATTAAAATGATTGAAATCTAGCAGAGATAGAAAGAAATTTTAGAGAGAGAAAAATTACAGTCGAGTAGGAAGAAGACGAAGATTGAAACAGCTTTCCTTTCTGAGGAATTTCGTCGAACACCTTGTGATTTAACACCAAACTTGTTGATTATAACAGAAGAAAAGAGATTAGAAGATGGAGACGAAGTTGATGGTGATAAAGAATCTAGAGAGAGAAAGCGGAATTTGCTCTGATACCATATTAGACGAAATGAAAACTTGTATTTAGAATTGAGAGTTTACAAATATATATAGGAGTTAGTTGAGAGTCTGTTGAGAGTTTGTTATGGGTGGTTAGGTTGTTAGGAGCTTAGGTTATAGTGTGACATGCCACACTATATTAAACTACAACACAATAATAAGAAAGGTTAAAGCTAACACTCTCCTTACACTTCTCTTACACTCCATTAACACACACTCTCCTTACACTTCTCTTACACTCCATTAACACTATGACTATTAACTGGAATGTCTCTCTCTCTAAGAAAAAATAGAATCAAGATCTCTTCTCTGTCATCTTCAATCATCTCCCATGATAGAGCCGAATCTCAATCTTGCTAATATTCAGTTATCTCTTTCTATCTCTGTTCACCATTGAATCCCACTTTCTTTCCTTCTCTTGTATAGATCAAATCCAACCAACATCTCTTTCTCTCTCTACAATATGAAAACACCATCTCACTTTATGATTCTTTCTCTTTTAATCAGTGAAGAGATAGAAAACCGACATGGTAATAGAGAAAAATAGGAATTCCCACTTTCCATCTCGATCTCCAGCTGGTATCTCTCTCTCTATATATCCCATTTCTCCATTTAAAGAATCAAAGAAGAGATTTTCTCTCTCTCTCTATATTCTGTTTACCCTTTCTTTAAATCATCTGTTTCCATCTGTGTTCCTCTTTCTTCTATTAAAAGAAAACGTCTCTCTAACCAGTAGAGAGAGAGAGAGAGATGAGATGGGGAGGGAAAGTTTCAGTCCCACAAATTGTGGAATCAACCAGTCAACGTTTGACCGTCAGATGGAAGATGAGGAACGCGTACGGCCTTGATCCTCCCGGACTACCTTATATGTTGCATCGCGTCACATGGACGTCGGGACCCATGAGCAGTTCCCTACAAATCTGGGCACCAATCCGTAATGAGTTGTTGTCAATTAGGTTAGATTCGGTGCTTCTCGTAGCAACAGTACACGGTGAAACGGTCTTCTGTTATCACATCTTGTATTAGTTCGATAGATCCGACCGCTTAGATTCTTGAGGAATCATTGCAGCCCTGACGTGCGATGAATTGCATCATATCCTAATGAGAATACCAACGTTATCCCACTGTGCCCGAGTGAAGCCCGAGTGAATACGGATATTTGACCGTCACCATCAGATTACACCGTATCACCAGCTAGATCTATGCCACGTGTCCTTCAACAACTTTTGGTCAATTGTCTTTGACTTCAACATTGACTAGCTATAAGTCTCTCATCCGAACTCCGATTGGACTCCCGCTTTCGCCGATAGATTCGTATTGGACTCTACTTTCACATGAGCACTAATATTGACCAGAATACCCTTGTCATTAAAATGGCCAAAATGCCCCTCAAGTGTGTCTTTATCACGATGTTTTTGCATCGAACTCCGTAAATGAGACCTGAGAAAGAAAATCAAACAAATCAGCAGAGTAACCGCTCGAACTGGACTAACTAACCCGAGTTAAGAGATTCAAATGAGACATTTTCATGTCTCATCATCAAGTTTACTTATGAACCTCTAATTGTTATTATATTATTATGGTGAGTTATCACTTTAGAGATGGTTAGTCTTTTAAAGATGTTTAAGATTTTTACTTATGAATGTCAACTTTATTTATGAATGTCAAACTTACCACTTTCATGTCTTTTTCTTTATTTCTTTCTTTCTTGTTAATCATTTTAGCGTATGTCAAACTTCTTCAAGTGGTCAGAACAATCAGTTGGCGGGTTGTGAAACAACAAAAACGACAACCTCACTGCATGTCTACTTGTGGAGTTAGATGTTGTTGGATCTTTTATTGCGCAACACGACTATGTATGGAGGAAACTTGGGAAAGATACAATAACAATAGCCAAAAATGGTAATATAAATAGTGAAAGAACTCTCAGACATGGCCTCCAAGTTCATATTTATAGAAAGACTAGATTCTACAAATCAAAACCCTCTAATTTAACCAATAAGTCGACACTAATGTATTAGCAGTCATAACTGGCTGTCAAGAAATTTTTGAAGCTCATTCTGACAAATCCATGGAGTTTATTAAAGGAGAACTCATTGGCATGTCTTCAAAACCATTAACCATTTAAGGAAGAAAAATAAAAGGAATGAACTACAAAACTAAAAACCAAGAAAGAAACTCCGTCATTAGAGAAGCAAACAAGGATTTTGAAACTTTTAAAATAATTACACCAAAGATTGGAATGAATCACGAGAAACCCATTTCTGAAATGAATAACAGGAATAGAACCAGTCAAAGAGGTTTGATACCCTTCTTCAATTCTTTAAAAAGTGTGTTATGGAATAAAGAACCAAAAAGTTCTTCAAGCTTGACAAGATGCAACTTAGATCCAAGACCAGTAATCGAAGTATTGTCTTGTGCAGAGCCTTGCACACAAGATCCATAACTTAGTCAAGGTCACACATTTTCATGATCAATCATATATTTTCATTCCCCCGAACACTACTAAAGTATGCATATACAAAATATATACCTTTACTCTTCATTTGTATATGTACTGTAATAGTCATATTCCACACTGCATGTTCCTGAAGGGTCGTACATTAGTGGACGATGAACTCTCATTAATAAGTCCATATGTGACTGTATATGGTAAGATAAATATCAACACATAAACTATACTTTCAAAATGAATCAAACAAGTATGAGGAAATATAAATTATCATATCTTGTCGAGGAGTTAAGATCATGTGTAACAATTCCACCAGTCGACTCTCTTGTGTAGTTGTTAAATTACAAATCGGATCAAGAACCGCATCACAAACAATATTGCATATCGGCTTGGACGTAGGCGTTTTAGAAATAGTGCACTAATAAAGAAAACAACAAATTAGTTAAAATATAAACAAATAAGAAAGACATGAAAAAATGAAGTAATTTACTTACACGTTTCTTTGACTTCTAACTTTTCCTTTTGAATCTACTCTCTCCAGGATGACCCTTTGCTTTACACGTTACGGGATCTAGAATATCATGTCGTGCATTTTTTGCACAATCAAAGGTATAACTAGAATCACTAGTGACTTTATCTTCGAACTCTATTGATGCTTAAACTTTAGGATATAATTTTTCAACTGCTCGGTATTTTTTTCATTTTCAGATGCAGCAGAAGCTACTACGGTGAAGGATTGACACAATTCTTCGTATCTTTTTCTCCCGGTGTTGTATCTAGGGCTGGGAAAACGGTCCGGTACCCCGGGGTCCGGCCCGGACCGTGAGGACCCACAGCCCGGAGCTAACCCGAGTCGGGCTTACCCGGCCCGTTGGGATCGGGCTTATAGGGCGGGACTCGGATAGACCCTCAAATTCGAGTCCCGACCCATTATACCCGTCCAATATACCCACCCTAGTTCCGATGCCCGAAACCCGCCCGATATACCCGCCCGAGTTGTGATGCCCGAAACCCGCCCAATCAAACATATAAAGATTATGTTTTAAACTGATCCAAGGGGTGAAATCGTTTGGCCTTCAAAGAGCCTTGCTCCCATATCTTTGACCCAATAGCGAGGGACTTAAGAGATGGAACTTACATAAACTTTTGCCTTGAAGAGGCTTGTATTGTAGAGTGTTGAAGAGGTTATATATATAACCATTCCCTTTTCTCCTTCATCTTCACCCCCAACAATGTGGGACTAAATAGGTATAACTTGCCTGCAATCCAAGAAGTGTGGTTTGATTCATATAATCACAATCCCATATGAATTCGTTTCTAGATGTTCAATGTGGGACTAAGTCTCCAAAGAGAACAACAAAAATCTCTTAACTTTATTAGTCTCACATCACCTGTTTACAGTTAGAACATGTATTTGAGACTCTTATTAAATAGAAAATAGAAGTGGGGAGTGGTCCATGTTCACAAAAATGTCACATTCTCTATAGAATTGTTGTAGGAAATGAGCATATAATTCTTTTGTCACACAGATTGTTATATATATAGTTAGGCCCCCAAATACTTTAGTCATGAGCCTTCTTTTTCACCACTGACCATATTCACATTTGGGAACTATAGTTGATGGAGATGGTCTAAGTCACTAAGTGGGGAAAAAAGTATAGTAGGGTTGGACAAAATTACCCAACTCTAAGGTTACATGATCTGCACATATACACCAAATTATTCCAAGTTTACAATCCAAGAAAGACATGAGTTTAGATATTAACATAAGATCAAATAGTATTAATAACCCACCACCTCCTTTGAAGCAACAAAGTAAAGAGAAGAAACACAAGCAACCAATCTCACTAGGTGGTAGACTAGCTAGTTTCTTGAATTCTCTCTTCAATAAAAAATCTTCAAAGGATCTACTGTTCTCTTTCAATCTTGAGCTCTCATATTCCGTTTTAGAAGTCTCCTGCACTGTCTTCTCAGGTTTTCATATTTCTTCTTGTACATTATTTGTTCATCGGTGATAAGTGAGCATCTACGACCAAATAATTGGTGAAATTGATTAAGACCAAAATATAAAGAATATAGAACAGAGCACTTTTTCTTGATCATTTTTGAAAACTTCATTAGAACTTCAGAAACCGTGATTTTCGAAATTTGATAGCATTACTGAATACTGATGCTTCATGTTGTAGCATTTAAATTAGGCATTACGAAGCATAACATTAGCATTACTTGGGTCGTGAATATTAGCAAATTCATGGGATATCAAGCCTACCCCTGAAATGCTAATAACTGAAGACCAATCTATCCTTCCTTTATATGCTACGAATTGGTAAACATAGCGGAGAAAGCTTACACTCCAAGGAGAAATGGCCAAACATCAGCCCTTATGCTGGAATTGACTCCCTACATAGAAAGAGAACACAAAATAATAATTAATTAACACTGCCAAAGAGGATGAAGGAAGATTTGTGGAGAAAAGGTGCAAGTAAGTAAGAATAAAATAATTGGAACTTAATGAACCCCTTGTGAATCCAGGAGGTTTAATCCGATGGCACCTTGTGATTAAAATGCATCATAGAGATATGGAAAATCCGATGGCACCTTGTGATTAAAATGCATCATAGTAGTAGTAATAATAGTTTGGGTATTGATGAGAAGAGTAAGAATATAGATTTGACTTGGTTGGATGAAAAATTGAAACTGATTGAAGATTTATAGAAAAATAAGATGATAAAACTTGGCAAGATGATGATGGTGGTGAGAGTGATTCAAGTCCTAATCTGTTGGAACAATGAAGTAGAGAGGTATGGGAATAAATAGATGAAAAGATGAGAGAATATGAGAGGTGTGGGACTAAATAGATGAATGGAGGCAAAAAAAGTGATCTTCAATTCTTGTTTTGTGATGGATCATGTTTTAGTCCCACACCTTTGGGACAAGAGAAAAACTACTTGGAGAAGAGTTATTTATATCCATCTTCCCAAATATCTCAAGTATCTCTCTCACTTTCCTCACACAACGGGGTTGGGTATAGAGTAATTATTTGTTTTTATATAAAATAAAATTTATTTTATATAAAATAAATATATAAGATAGATTTGTTTTTTTGAATATAATAATAAAATAAACCGAGCCCGTTGGAACCCGCTCGGGCAGCCGCGCTTGGACGGGCTACCGGGAACCAATATGGCGTCTTTGGTCCGGCCCGATCCGCCCGACTCCCTACCGCGGGCTCGGCTTATCCGAGCCCGATCCGCCCGAGTCCGGCTCATTGTTGCTCGTCCGCGCCCGCCCGATTCCCACCCCTAGTTGTATCCCATAGACCGTAGTTCACATTAATCTTTGTGTACGATCTCATTTCATCTTTCCTCCATCTCCTAAGAATGTACAGTAGGATGACAGTAATTTTATTTCTTACATAATACCGTTATTGCATGTCGACATAAAATACCCTTAAATTCAAACAACAAACTATTGCACCGAACTTCACATTGTTGAACATCAAAAAATTATGTATGAAAAAGTTTTCGAGCCTTTACCATATTCTTTCTCCTCCAAGATAGTTTACTCGTAGACATTGACATACTCTCTACAATCCGATATATCACAAGCCAATCTTCCTCTCAATTCTTCTTGAAATTCGCCAAATTTTTGAAGCGTGTACTTCTCCCTCGTTTGTTTTTCTAGTTGAAATAGACTCACACATGGCAATTCTAACTTGTAGCACCTAAGAGCTTTTTTTGCCTCTTTTTCAACTTTATCTCTTAATGTTGTATTATATTGTTCAACAAAAAGATTCAAAGTAGTTTTAGGGCCTACGTATCCATCGAAAAAGGCATTACACCTTCACTACGCTGCCCAAAAATGATTTTTCACAAAAATTGGTACCCATCGCCTTCTCTCTTCGTACATATGGATCAACCATTTATTTTCTTCCAACCCGTATTTTTGTATAGTAAGCATCCACTTATGCTCAAACTCTTTTGTGTTAAGCGTTTCATGGACAAGTTCAGTGAGAGTAAAACTTATTTCAGCGAACCGTTTGTGACTTTTTAGTTTCTCATGTATTTTCCTCATTACATGACACAAACACCATCGATGCTTTGTATAGGGAAATATGTCTTGAATTGCAATTTGTCTGGCTGCATTTTGGTCCGTTATAATTCCACCTGGAGCTCTTTCGTCCATACAAGAGAGCCATGTCCTAAACAACCATGAAAATGATTCTGCATCTTCATTAGACAACAACCCACAACCTAGTAGATAGTCTGCCATGATGGTTCACTCCAACAAACGGGACAAAAGGAAGATGGCATTTATTCGTCATATAAGTCGTGTCAAATGTCACGACATCTTCAGATTCTTTGTATGCCTCTCTACTTCTCATGTGTGCCGAAAAACATTACGTAAATGAGACTTATGATTTACTTGCATCGAAAAAATGAACCCATTGTTCTTTCTCTGCATAGCCAAAAGATATTGTTGAATCGCAACATCTCCTTCCCCAAGACGTATCCTACTCTTCTTTTCGATGTAATTCCTTGCATCTCTTTCGGTAAATGGGACATTTTCATGTCCACCAGCTGTCACCACTTGTTGCTTAAAACTACGACTTGTCTTAGTCTCTGCATAATCACATATTTCAAGTAGTCGAGCTACATATGGGTTAATCTTTCTATTGCATCTATAATGGCGAACTTTTCCTGCACTAAGAATATGGTTATGCTCAAGATTCACAACGGTAGTTTCCCATTTTTCATTATCGAGTAACTTAACGTTAAATTTTGCTTTGCAAGCAGTTACACTACTTGGTTGAGGATTCTTAGAGGTCGATTTATACTCCCTCCTTAGCACGTGCTATTGCGACATATATTAAGATTCCTTCTAAGCTTCTCTGTGATGTCGTTTTCACCGGATGCCCTACTTTTTTTGGCGTAACAAAGACAATAATCGTAAAACTCTTCAACACTGTTATACTCCATTCCAGGCCCAGATACTTCTACTTCTATTTCTGATCTAACATTGTATTTATCATTGCCAGGCTCATAATGCTCACAATCTCCACTTTCTGAAGTCATTTCTCCACAAAATCAACGGCTAAGAAGTAACACAAAAAATTACGGAAAGCTCAATTCACGTAATGTTTGACCGGAAATGCAGGTAAATGCTATTTAAATGAAAACAGTTACACGACAACATAAAGATTGGTTCAATCAAACTAAAGCTAGGTATTCTTAAAGGTAGTTACTGTCATACCTTAGATTTTCTTCACAAATTGGCATAATTACTTTAACAAAATATGACCAATCAAACTAAAATTAGATGTTGTTAACCCTAATTTTAGCCTGTTAAAGAAAAATATTATCAAAAAATCTCATAAACCATACCTCATATTTTCTTTATAAATTGGCCTAATTAATTTAACAAAGCCCTAAAGCAGTAAACCTAGTTTTTTGTTCAAAAATGAAAAAAAACCTAAACTCCCTAACTTATTACCTCATAAAATCTTGCGAATTTCGGGTGTCATTTTGCTTCCAATCGTCTGAACCTTCAAGGTAAATGGCTTCAGCAACACTTTTATGACTAGTCGATACAATCTTTTGATTTCTCACGTTGAATGGTTGAAGAGAGGAAAAAAAAACTCATTTTTGTTCTTGATTGGGCACTTTTTAGATAGAGAGAGAGAGAGGGGTAAAACTGATTAGGAAGAATCATGGCTTCAACCAACTCATGTTTATGCTCTATTTTCATTACGAAATAATCATGGTTCATGTTGTTAGTTGGAATTTAGTCTTACTGAAACGGGTAAAAGAATCCTTATGGGTTCATCCTCACAAGAAAATTCAATAGGAAGATGGTGATTTGAGGAAGAGTTAAAAGAAGAAGAAGACCAATTATGAAAATTTAAAGGCATCCTTTGGAAACCCAATTTATATAACTTTATAAAGACACCCTTAAAATGCCAGTTTATACATTACTTTCTAAAGTCACTACTCATATTCCCACCCCTTATCAAACACTTACAATATAATTTCACGTGTGTCAACAACTTATAGCTCAGTTGGTAAGGCATGTATTCCTTAACCCTGGAGGTCGTAAGTTTGATTCCCGCAGAGGCAAAATTCATGTTTTATTGAACTTGGGTTATTAAAGGTACAAATATTATAGTTAGATGGGTTTTAGTCCATTTGTTTCGCTGAGCTTTAGGCCAATAGTTTAGTTGGGCTTAAGAACCGTTTCTTTTAGTATTTGATTCGGCGACTATCGTGTTTATTACATCTTATTGATGTATCAATGCCTTTGTAACGACTTTCGTAGTCAATAAAAAAACATAATTTCACATGTGAAAACATTGATTTTCTTTTCCATGCGAAAAAAATAAATTATTTTCAAATCTGAATATTTTCACTCGAATCAAAACGAGCCTAAGAGCATCTCTAATGCACACCCAACAAAAACTCTAAAATTGTTGTTTATCGAGTGCGTAAGGTGGATCTCTAAATGATCTCTATCCTACATGTTCATTTAGAGATACTCAATTACAAACCTTTTACAATGCAACACTCAAGAAGAACTAAAACTTATATTTTAATTATACAATTAATTTTATAATTAATTTTAACTTGATGGTCAATATATAAATTTTAGAGTTTCTCTTGAGTTTTTGTTGAGTCTTGCATTAGAGATACTCTAACTTGTAAACGATCCCTAATTTTTACTTTGCTAGACACCTAGACCGTTCCAACTGTGAACATCTTGAAAACAAAACATCAATTTGCAATGTCCCCTGAAATAGCAAAATTATTAGAGCGACCATTTAGTAATTTCCGCCGAAACCCCATATTTAATCTCCTCAACATTTCCACCCTCTTTAACCCTACTCTCATCTCCCCCGAAACCCTAAAAAACCAGTAGAGATGGGAGAACTTACGATAGTGAGAGTTACGAAGTGTGGTGGTCATCAACCATAAATCAAATATTTATAACACATTTAAGATTTTTAGAGTTTTGGTTGAGTCTTACGTTGGAGATGCTCTAACCTCTAAAGAAGTTTGTCCCCAATGTTTACTTTGCTATAGTGGTGGGAAAAAGACCCGAAAGACCTACTGGATCCGTTCGACCGAGACAAAAAGTGCTCATATGCGCCCGATGGTCATAACGAGATCACTGCCCGACCGACTCGAAAGAATTTGCGGACAATCACAATCAAAATTCTATATCGGTTGACCGCCCGCTAACCGACCGACTAATATGACCCGTCCAAATACCCGACCGGTACTAGTGACCGAATAAACCCATCCTCATTTTTAGAGGTTATAGACCGTCGAATTTTATAGACTTATGATGCACGTTAGATATAGAAGACCAAACCGACCACAAACCCCGACTCTTTTTAAATCCCCCCTAAGTAACCCTAATTCTCTATTCCTCTCTTTTCTTCGAAGGTCCAAGTAAGTAAGTAACCTTGAATTCCTTACCTGACCCAAGGAATGAAAAATCAAAATATTTCGGTCGAAACGACCGGAATATTTCGGTTTTTCAAACCAATGCAACGAAACATCACTTACAGAAGTTTCGTGCATGATTTCGGCGAAAATCATGCGAAATTTCGAGCTATTAATCCAGATCTAGAAGAAAACGGTGGATCTACAGAAACCCTAACTTAAGAACCCAAAATCAGATCATATTTACCTTCATCTTTCTCTTTTTCATTTTTTTTTTTGTATATATCTTCATTATTTCCTTAAAATCAAGAAACCCTAGAGAGAAAGAGAAGAAGAAGGACTTGTCGGCTGGGATTTGTGGGCTATGTACCCCTATGAATTTTCTTTTGTTAAAGTTAACCCCCTCCTATGACAATAAAATTGCAAATTAGCCATATTATTTACCCCCACAACAACATTATTATCTTTTGGGTGTTATTTGTAACAAATAATTAAATTTAAGCCCCCAAAAATTGTTTTATTGCAGATTAGCCCTCAAATTAACAGATTTTGTCACAAAGTCTATCATTTTTTTTTTCATTTTTGCCCCTTGCATCATCTCGTTGTAACAAATGTTTTTTGTAATTCTTATTTTTCAATAAATAATTCAATTGCAACATATTTCTATCGTCTCCGTAAATTGTAAAACTTCCACACTGACCGAAACATTTCCATGAAACGTTTCCACTTTTGGACCGACCGAAACTTCCACCGAAACCGAAGTTTCATCCCTTGACCTGAATAGTTGTCGGCTACAAGTCTTGAGACTATCTCTTTCTGATTTCTCCATCTACAATAGAATCTCTGATCATCTTAGTTCTTTTCCCTCTCCATTTATATCGTTCTCTGTCTAAATCTCTCCATCCATGCGAAGTCTTGCATCGAGCATCATACTTCGAAGGTTTGTATAACTTTGTGTTATGTTTTTCTCGAAAGCTTTAGTCTTTACTGGTTCGATTCATATACTTACTGGTTCGATTCATATTTGTTGTTTGAGGGTTGCTTCACGCGGATGAAAATGAAGTTATAAGTTTCTGTAAATTATCGTAGGAAAGTCCGCCCCGAAACCGCCTGATGCCCGACTGTCGCGATAAAATAAACGGTAATGGACAAACACTTCTTGAAAGTAACCGCCCGAATAAATAGGTGGTTACCAACATTTTATGTTTGAGTCGACGATCCGATGAAGTTAGAGCCCGTTATCGACCGGCCCGAGACCGATTTCCAACACTACTTTGCTAGACGCCTTGACCATTCCAAGTGTCAACCACTTGACAACAGAACATCAAATTTGCGATGTCCCCTGAAATAGCAAAATTATTAGGGCGACCATTTCGTTACTCCCTCCAAAAACCCTATATATTTAATCTCCTCAACATTTCCACCCTCTTTATCCCTCCTCTCGTTCCCCCGAAACCCTAAAAAACCAGTAGAGATGGGAAGAGTAATCCGCGCCCAACGTAAGGGAGCTGGATCTGTATTCAAATCCCACACCCACCATCGCAAAGGTCCTGCTAGATTCAGAAGTCTCGACTTCGGTGAAAGAAATGGTTATCTGAAAGGTGTTGTTACTGATATCATCCATGATCCAGGTCGTGGTGCTCCTCTCGCTAAGGTTACTTTCCGTCATCCCTTCCGTTACAAACACCAGAAAGAACTTTTTGTTGCCGCCGAGGGCATGTATACCGGTCAGTTTTTGTACTGTGGGAAGAAAGCTAACCTTATGGTAGGAAATGTTCTTCCTTTGAGATCTATCCCTGAAGGAGCTGTTGTTTGTAATGTTGAACATCATGTTGGTGATAGAGGTGTTCTTGCTAGGGCTTCTGGTGATTATGCTATTGTTATCAGTCACAACCCTGACAATGGTACCTCTAGGTAAAATCTTCATTTGACTCTTTTATAAATAATCTTGATTTAATTGTTTATTGGGTAATTTGGGTAGGGATAAATCTTTGTGTATGATGATTTTTTTTAGGTGAAAGATCTGATTTAGTACCATCTTAGGTTGTCTTTGAAGTATCTATATTATGACTCCATTTGTGAATAACAAATTAACCCATAACCAATCTCTTAATAGTTTAAGAAACAGGCTCTAGTCAAATTTTTGAAAAAAATGTTTGTTTGGTGTTGTTGTATTTGGATTGAGTGGTTTAGTGTTCTTGTATATTATTGAAGGATTGATTCGGATCTTCTGTGTCATCTAGCATTCTCTAACTATATAACAGTGATAATGAGAAGCATCATCTTTTTATTTCTGAAAGGCTAAGCAAATTTCTCTGTTGCGTTATTTGACGATTTTAGATGTTGGGTTTCTTTAACTTGAGAGTTTATGCCTTGTATTGGTTACTCGTTGTGTATTCAATTTGATAGAAAGTGCCATTTGCCATTTGGTTTGTAAATCTATCTTGTTTTGAAAACAAAAATACCCTACTGTAAATTTTACATAATTTAAGAACAATTCTGTGGAGTTTTAAGTTTTAATATGTAAAAGACAAAGAAGTGCTACTACCTGTGCATCGTAATACTTCATAGTAAAACCAAAGCACTTACAAGTGCTAAAAAATCTAACACCCTCTTACTTAGTATTTGAAGCCATGTTTCTTGATAGCATGTGTTTGAAGATATACTAAATTCGAAATTGTTTAAGTAGCCATACTCAAACATAAGAGTTTCATTTTAGTTGCAGAGTAGGATGTTTTTAAATTTGATAACGAGTTTTAGGTAAACAGGTTCTTACAGTGTTGTTTAAATTTGAATATTTATTGATGTGATAAACTGTTTGCTAATAGGATCAAGCTCCCATCCGGATCCAAGAAGATTGTCCCAAGTGGTTGTCGTGCCATGGTTGGGCAGGTTGCAGGTGGAGGTAGGACAGAGAAGCCTATGCTCAAGGCAGGAAATGCATACCACAAGTACAGAGTGAAGAGAAACTGCTGGCCCAAGGTTCGTGGTGTTGCTATGAATCCAGTGGAGCATCCTCATGGTGGTGGTAACCACCAGCATATTGGTCACGCCAGTACTGTTCGTCGTGATGCACCACCTGGTCAAAAGGTTGGTCTTATTGCTGCCAGGAGAACTGGTCGTCTTAGAGGTCAAGCTGCTGCCAGTGCTGCCAAGGCCGATTAGGTTTAATTTACATGGTGAAGACGAACATGATGTCTCCTTTTCTCTTTCTATTGTTTTCTGTTTTTCAGACTCCTGTTTTGTTAGAAAGTATTTTGTTGCAAGGCACAATGATGAGACAAGATTTTGTTAAGAGAAGTTCACAAGTAGAAAGCTTAGGTAATCACATCAGTTGCTGTGAACCTCCATTGATATTTAAGAAGCTTCAAAGATTTGGTTTTGTTTAATTGTGTTTTTGTCACTACAGAATTACAGGCTTAGCTTTGTAGTTGTTTTACTACTGTTGAGAAAAATGGTAATATAACTTATCGGATGAGACGAGCCACTATCTTATCTGTGTCCTCTCCTGCACATCTACTTTGGTGAGGGCAATAGGGAAAACTCTCCACCTTCATCAGTAGTAGTGGTGGCCAACGGGCCGTGCCGACACGGAAACGGACCGGCATGCCCGTCACGGGTCTGGCGTGCCGTGTCGGGGCTAGGAATTTAGAGCCCCAGACCCGTTAAACACGGCCCATTAGACACGTAGGAACGACACGGAACGGATCGTACACGGCACGACCCGTGGGCACGGAACGGAAACGGCAACAACGACACGCTAGCAACGGCCCAATTTAGTTATTTGAATTTTTAAGCATTACCTAGGGGTACGAACATCTTCAAAACACTTTTAATTTTTTTAATTTTAAAAAGTTACTTAGGGTGTATGTACACTCCCACCCCATTTATTAGTAATTGGTGTAGTACAAAAGAGGTTTTACTTTTTTTTTTTACTTATAGATTTTTTTTTTGTTGAAACAAACTAAAACTTATTTTCAAAAAATAAACAAATAAAGTGGTAAAGATAGTCCCACACCTAAACCACAAAATATAAAGTAAATGTGGAGAGTCTTTATACAACTCTTTTCCAATAAAATAAACAAAGATATGACATAGACTCTAAAGTTTTTGTACATCATAATTTTTTACTTGAAAAAAATGTAATATTTCTTTTATTACTTTTTTTTTACAAGTAAAAAATATTTATGAATGGGGCGGAGCCACGAGAGCGACTACGGGAACGCCACGGAACAGCCACGGGAACGACTACGGGAATGTCACGGAACGGCCACAGAAACGGCCAGAAACGCAACGGAAACGCCACGGGAACGGCCGGGCCGTTTCTGTGCCCAGACCACACCACTAATCAGTAGTTGGATTTTATGTGAAGGATAAGCATAGAGAAGAAATAAGTGAAGAGGAGAGAGAGGGATAATTCTCCACCTCCATAAGCATAGAGAAGAGAAATAAATGAATAGGAGAAAGATATATGGAGATGGAGGGATAATTCCCCACCTTCATAAGCATAGAGAAGAAAGATAAGTGAAGAGGAGAGGGATTTATGGAGATGGTGGAAATTGGATAGTAGTGGTGATGGATGTGCACTTGGTAAAAATCTGAATTCTGAGTAGTGGGGCATCCATCCATGTATGAAATGACATTGGTTCTGATTGCCAACCCATTAGTTACAGTCTTCACCTTAAAAGAAAGGTCCTCTCAACTTTAATCTTATTTGAACATTAACTCCTGAATTACACCCTCTGACACTAGAGTCAAGGAAGATCAGACAAAATAACACAATTTTCTTAATCCAAATTCAAAAGGTCTTCAAATCCAAGCTACATATGAAACACAATAATCATCATAGTAAAATGCTGATACTGCAGATCTGTCCTTGCACACTTGGGACTTTTGACTCCCGCCCAGCGAGCAACTATGACAGGATCCTTTGAATACTCTTAGGTTTCCTCAGTAAACACAACAACATAACGTATGCAGAACAAGAAATCATGCAGGTTTTCACTTTTGGATCTTACCTTCAGATCCAAGGCTTTAATTTTCTTTCCAACGCGCTAAATGGTGATGATTCATATTGGAATATCTGTTTCAGAGTGCTTGTTTACTAAGAAGCTAATGAACTCAACTTCTTCTCGTACTGTTTGGACCGCCGAAGTGCATCTAAAGCCTCAGCTTGTTTTCCTGCTCGTTTCAGATTTAGTGCTTTTACCTTCTCAGCCTTTATCTTTTCTTCCAGCTGACTCCTCTCTTGGCTTGATGAGTTTTCACCCCTTTCAACACTTAACTTGGCAACTTCTGATCTTTCTGGGGGTTTTGAGATCGTTTCAGCATCTTGAATTCCAATTGCTCTCAGAGCAGATAAAAGTTGAGGATCAAGAAGATCCTCCACACCTACATCATCCAATGCTTCTGACTTACGACTGCTGTTTAAATCTTGGGCAGTTTGTTCTTCCAACTGAGCTTCAAGAGCCTTTGCCAATTCAAACTCGGCCTCTGCTTCATCCATTCTGCCTTCCCTTCGGAGCTTCATAGCTTGTCGTTTATGTCCAAGGGACTCTTGCTGCAACTTGAAACGATCCCGACTAGACATTTGTTTTGGAGGTAGGGTTTTAGTTTTCTGCTCTTCTTGCCCAACAGAAGAATCATTCTTATTAATAGAAACAGATTCGCTACTAGGGCTTGCTCTAGATTGAGGGTCAACATTTAGATTCTTCTCCAAGAGCTTTGCTTGTATTAGTTCCTCCCGAGCTTCCGCTAGTTTCCCCTCTCTTTTCAGACCAACTGCTGTTCTTTTATGAGCTAATATTTTTTGCTTAAGAGAAATCTGATCGTTGTAAGATTGGGGCTCTGAAGCATTATTTGCTTCATGTGTTGGTATATTCTTATTCAGAGAAGCCTCTTTTTCTTGCTTTTCAAATAAATTATCTTCCTTCCTTCCCAATTCGTTGTTAAGAGTTCTTCCATTTACAGATTGAATATCTTGACCAGAAACATCTTCAGTTCTTATTTCAAATCTTCTTGAGCTAACACCAGTTGGCAAATCCAATAAGTTCACTGATTGAGGTATATATCCAGCACGTTCCGTGATTCTCTCGTCACCTAGGTCAATTAAATTTTCTAATAATGGAGTCTTGTTCTCTTCAATGGGTTGATGTCTATTAGATACAGAAACAACAGAACTTCTCAGAGTAGCATCAGCAATTTCTTTACTTTCTTTTATTGCTAACTCAGATTCAGCTTTTCTTACATCTTCCACGGATTCAGTGTTTCCGTCATTCCTTAGAGAAACTAAGGATCCGAGACCACCAAATTGTGAATCAACTGTAGTCAGTGCTTCTTTCTTGGGGGCATCCATTTCTGCAATTTGGGCCTCCAGTACTTTTGTTCTGTTAACGACTTCCTCAGCCTCCTCAGATTCCCCTTGTCGTCTCAGAGCAAGGGCCTTTCTCTTCAAAGCTAAGAGTTCCCTTTGAATTTCCGCTTTACTTCTTCGTGCTCCCACTGCAATTGGAGGAGCTCCAGTCACGACCGAAGCAACGACATTTTCTGTATGACCACGAGTTTGTTTAGGTTTTGATACCACGCTTGCTTGTTCAATATCTTCATCTTTCCATCCCAAATTTGATAGCAGAGACAGTAATGCTGGGTCTTGCATATCTTGTTCTGTTACTTCCCCTTCGTCTCCTTCCACTCCACTAGATAAGGTTTCAGTAACATCTAAATCTCCATTTACCAAATCTGAGTCTTTACTCACAAGATTCACTGCTTTTGCTGTTGAAGCATTCTCCATATCTTGAAGTTGGCGCTCAAGAACACTTCCTTTCCTCAATTCTTCTTCTGCTTCGTCAAGTCGTCCTTCCCTTCTCAAAGTAAGGGCTTTCTTTTTCAAAGCCAAAAGCTCTCTCTGAATTGTTTGCTTACTTTTTGGCGGCAGTTTTGAATCCATGTTTCCAAGTGATCCCTGAGACACATCAGTTAACTTTGCGGACTTTTCCGGACTCGGCATAGAAACATTTTCTTCCACAGATTCAAGGTCCCTATCAAGTAATTTTGCCTTCTTCAGTTTTTCCATTGCTTCAGCAGTATTTCCTGCGCGTTTTAGGTTGAGAGCTTCTCTTTTTAGAGAGAGAATCTCTTTCTGTAACGCTTTCTTATCCATTGGAACAGTTTTAGAAGCAGTTTCCTCCGAAATGTCAGATTCTTCAGTCCAACCAAGTGATTTTAGAGCCAAAGCTATATCAGGGTCATGCATATCTTCATCCATAACGTCAACGTTACCATCAAGACCATAATCGTCAGAAACATTCACAAGGGGCTGGAAGTTAAATAAAGGATCATTTTCATACTGCATCAATAGATCATCAGATTTATCAGCGTCCATACTCCGAATTAGAGCAGATAACTCATCATCAGAATCTTCAGCCCCACCCAAGAGCTCCTGTTCTTCTAATTCCTTTTCTAGAACTTTTGCTCTCTTTAGTTCTTCTTTGGCTTCTGCGAGTTTCCCTTCTCGTTTCAACATGAGAGCTTTTCTCTTATGAGCAATAACCTGGCTCTTATCAATACTACTGATTCCCTTACTTGAACCAGATTTCTGATGAACTTCAGTAATTAGATTAGACAGTTCCCCTTCTAAGGTCATCTTTTTAGGCTTCTTTTCTGCGTCATGAAGATCCGCATCAGACCATCCTAGTTTTTTCAGTTCAGCTGAAAGATCATCCTTTTCCTCCTCACCCTCTTGGGAGAGAAGCTTACTTCTTTTTCCAGGTGCATCAGAGTCATCACCTTTTTTCTTCATACCAGTAACATTGCTAGAAGGCACTACATTTCTTCGACTCTTTCTTAATGCTATTTCCAGAGCTCCAGCTTGCCTCTCTAATTCCTTTCCTCTCTTAAAAGCTTTTAGAGCTTCATCTGGTTTTCCTTCCCCTTTTAGAATTCGATACTTCTTTTTCTCTTCCACTGCTTGCTGACGCAACTCATCTGGAGTGGTGGAACTCATTTCATCTGAAGCATGACTCCCCATACCAACAGAAAGACTCCTCAGTATCTCTCCTTCCCCATCAATATCTAGAGTTTCTTTTTGGATAGCAGAAGAAGAGGCACTGCTTGAACCCCTTATAAGCTCCGAAATAGTGCTCTCTTGTCCCGATAATGAGGACTGCTTGCCGTCAGTACCTAGAATCTGATTGAGCACCTCATCTTCGTTCTTCGATGTAAGTTTTGATCCACCTAAACAGAATCAGTAAGAAGATTCAATTTAGTTATGAATTGACTCATAAGTTATCAAATTATAATGAATAAAATCTAAGAAGTTGGATTCGTTAATGACTTAACGTTTTGTGCGTGGACACGTGCCGTGATCTAAAATTCTAAATATTCTTTATTGCTTGACTAGTTGTTGCAAGTTAAAGATTCCCCATTGGATTCAGGATTTACACTTACTGTTCTCACTATTTTGTTTGACAACTTCCACCCATGAAAACAAAACTTGTCTCTTTGTTGCTAAAATTCATCATCTGTCATTAATAACTTCATGCTAACCACTAATAGATGGAAATTGAAACCAAAGAAGATATGTTGGATATTATTGCACGTTTACGTGCAAAAGAAAATCAGTTTAAAATAGTCATTTGTGCAGAAATAACTAGGTTTACTGCAGTTGAGGAAGCAGAAGATACTAAACTGAGTCGGTCCATAAGTCTCATTAATACTTCTATTTGAACGATAATAAGGATCCATGTCGCAAAAGAAAAACATTGTTGAGATACGCAAAATGAGAAGATGATTAATGTAGTTGCATGATGTAATTCTCCTGAGTTTTCGTAGATAGGAAAAATAATGGAATCCAAATCATTTCAAGAAACGAACTATTGAAATTAGTCCTAAACAACGAAATAAAATATAATGTTGTATACCTCTACTCTTGTGCCCATGTCGCATCTCGAAACGTGCTGCCTCTTCAAGTTTCTTACACGGTTCACATATCCTCACTGGTGAATCACCTTGTCCCCGTAAAAACATTCGCTGCTGCGTGCAACTCCCACAGAATATGCCCCCACATCTTCGGCAATGATGCTAAAATCCATAACATCAAACACCAAAGAATTATGAACGTAAGTTGGTGTGTCGGGTATTTAACAATAAGTAAATTCTTCACGCTAAAAAAAGCCTTAATTTAGTCAAAAACCACTAGTACAATTAGGAGTAATAATCCTATCAGCATATGAACTCTAATTTGAGCAAGAACACTAAAATCAACTCCTCATTGGGGTTTCCCTTCATTGTACCAAAATCAGATTTAAATCATAAACAAGAATTTGTTAAACCAAACCTCAAACTTGGGGGTATTTGTTTCTTCTCCATTTTGTGGATTTTGGAACTTAAATGCTCATTAAGAATATTAACTAAATAAAATTGAACTTCAACTGGGTAAAACTATGAACTATAATTATCAGGAACTCTTATTAATGGTAAACGATGAATTTTCCAGCATGGGTAATCAACCAAATAGAAAATAATACAGATCAGAAAGAAAGAACCCATGATTTTACTGGCGTGGGCTTAAAGAAAAGATGCAAAATAGAAACACAAACCTTTCGATTAATGAAAGTAAATTGAGAAGAACAACCCTGACAGTGAGATGCATCAATCACCCAATTATTTCCTCGCAACGATGGCTTTGCCGGTAACCCAATTTTCTCTAACATCTTCTTCGTTACAAACAAGAGAGATCCAGTGAGAATTAAATAGAAAATAGAGGGATTGGGGATGAAGATCGAAGACTACCGATTCCGCGAATTACAAGTCCCCGAAGACTTCTCTTTTGCTACACCAAAGTTTTTTTTTTTGTTTGGGACTTTATAAATGATGGCCGATATATGAAAACAAACAAATATGGTAGGACTTCATAAATGATGGCCTAAAGCCCGACAAATTTATTATTTATTATACATTAGGGTATATCTCGTGTCCAAAGGCACGGTCAGTTGAGTATCACCCGATTTTCTATATTTAATATTGTTATATTCTTGATATTGTAATCTTTTGGTATTATTTTCTTTTGTTTTCTTTTCTTAATTAGTTTTTATTTTATTGATAGAGATTTTAATTTCTTTTTTAACTCTTGAAATATTTTTTGTTTCCTTTTTTTTTTAAACTAGTTATTTTTTTCTAAAGACACGGTTATTTCTTTCTTGAAATTGGTTATTTTATTTCTAAGAAGGACTATAATTTAATTTTTGAGAAGGGGTTACAGACAATATCTATTATATAAAACAGAAGGGAAAACGATAACTGTGACAAACACCCGTTTTTAATAAGGGATACTGTCTAGAAGCCCTTCGCTTAATTTATGATATGGTCTGTTTGATAGGGAATTTTCTCGGAGAAAAGAGAAACTTTTTCTCAAAAATGGATATTTTTAAGTGTTTGATTGGCAGTTTAGAGAAACTCCAACACACCCTCACGTGACCAACTTTTTCCCATATTTCCCCAAAAACAGGGGATTTCCTTACCCGCCTTTTATTGGAGAAAGAGTTTCTCCTAAAAGATCTCTCCCCTGGGTAACCTATTGTTAAGCCCTTCCACCATTTTTAACAAAAGAAATTAATGGGAACAAAGTAGTTGCAGACAGAGGAACAATCACTCTTTGTAACCAATCTCATTTAGAACCCATTGTGAACAGGTGTTTATTATCTTCTTTTATATCTCTAACAAATGATTCTTCCTCTTTGGGTGATATGAAGTCAATCTTCATTCAAAGAATCCCTTGGTAAACAGGTTGGTCTCTTATTCTTCTCTCAAGCAACTCATAGGATTCATCAAACCAATCGCCATCAAAGAACTTCCAGATAGTCGATAGACTAGTTTTTCTTTTTCTTTGTCGTTTTCTTTTTCTTTTTCTTTATATTGTCTCTTCTTCTCTCTAGCAAGTAGCAAGTAATACTATTCATCAAATCAATCACCATGAAATAACCTATGCTATTTGTTTCACGAAAATAAGTTGAATGGGCGTTCTCTTCTCCTCCCCTTCTGCCTCTCTCTCTAAATATTTATTTTGAGTTGAATCTACTGAATTCTAAGGAAAGCTTCTGTGTTACATTATAATTATAATAGCTTATAAAAATGGAAGCTATAGATAACCTAAACTATGAATGCTTTTCAAAAAAAGAAAAAACTGAATGCTAAACTTGGTTCAAATTGCCCACGAAATCTTGACCTTTGATAAGAATTTCATATAGAGATCGGAGTGTTTGATCAATTTCAGTTTTATGCATTGTAAGTCTGGATTGTGTCTCTCTCATTCAATATCAATGGCTTTTCAAAATGTAACTTGAATACAATTAATGAGAAAAATGAAAAAATTTCCTAGCAAAACAAACACTAGAAAAATAAGAAAGTGTTTATTGAGAAAATAATTCTCGGGTAAATATTTCTTAGAGAAAAGTTTTCTCTATTTTTTTTCTTTTCCCTAAGTTGATATCAAACACAACCAAAAGAAAAAAATTGAAAAAAGAAAATAAAGAAATAACCTATAAAAAGAATAAAATCGAAATTGAAAAAGGAAAATAAAGATAACCCATATAAAGAAAAAAACAAAATTCGCACTCTAATATTTCTTTCTTTTGTTGTTTCTTTAGAGATAAAGATTTGTAGGGCAATTCGTCGGTTTAGAAAGAAATAATTTTACGGCAAGAATGATTAAACTCAATTCCTCTCTCTCAATTCGTCTCTCTCTGATAGTTTTGAGGTAATTTCTAAATTGGTTTTAGGGCAAGAAAACTCAATTTGTTTATGTAGTTTCTGTAGATTAGTTTCTGTAGTTTCTAAATTCGTTTATGTAGTTTCTGTAAATTAGTTTCTGTAAGATTTGTTTGGTTTTTGTTCAAATTTAAATTGCAGAAAGGGTTTAATTTGGGGAAATTTTTTATTTCTCTACTCAAATTTCAAGTATTTATGGTGAATATAAGAGTTCTACTTAAATTCTACTAAAGTCTTTGTTAAGTGCTTAAATTTCGTAGCATCTATTGTATGTAACTTTAGGTTTAGTTCGCCTAATGCTTTTCTATTGACTTTCTTCTTCAAATTATACTGATGATTTTTTTCAATCACTTGCACAAACTTGAACTATGTTTTGATATACTGATATCAATCATTGAACCTATAAGGAGTATAAGATTGGTTTAAGGAGATTTTGAAACAAACAAACTTTTTTTTAGTTTGCAAAATCTCTTCTAATTCCTTTGTTTTATTCATGGTAAATGCTTTAGTGCGGAAGATATGTGATTTATAGGTATAAAGAAGTAAGAGTAGTTATCATCGGCTTTTAGGGTTAGTTTCTATGGCCTTCAGGGTCTGTTTCCCTGCCACTTTACGGCTTTATTCCATCCTTTGATGTATTTATGCTATATCATGTTAATTTGGTTTCTTATATGTCCTAGAATCCCAAACCGTATACAAATCATGCACCTTTTGCCTATAAATCCTCTTAAGTTTCAAAAAAGACACACTAACAAGTTAGGTTTTGATGTCATTCTTTAAGAAGTCAGAGACCTGATTATTTACCTTGGTAGAGCAGTCTTTTCTTAATAGAAGCTAAGTTTCATAACATGTCTATACATGCCTAACCAAAAACACGAAAAACAAGTAAAACTTTGAGGGAGACTGACAACGTCGTATTTGTATACTTTCGTGCAGCTTTGCGTGAAATCTACATGTACAGTAGAAATTAAAATTGCTTGATTTGTTTCCGTCGTGTCCTACATTTTAACTGCGACTGTCTTCACAAGAAGAATGCTTATTCTTGGCTGAGATGTTTGGGATAATGTTGCTTGACTCTCGGTAAGATAATGTTGCTTGACGCTCGTTAACATTTTTGTCACATTAATTTGCTCAATTGCTTTAATCTGATATTTTCTCGAATTTCATTCTGAATCGGTTACTTGGGTTCCTTGCCATTTTTAAACTCGATTTTTATCATCTTTTGTAGATTGGGTCAAAGGTGAAGCTGTGGGTTAGCTCCCTGATGGGTCATGAAAATGTCCCATCAGAGTCGTTTAATTTAGTCGAGTTAGTTCGTTTCGAGTCTTTATTATAATAAAATGGTTGTTTTTCTTGATTAGGTGTCTTTTGCAGAGTTAGGTGTGAAAAACGGTTAAAAACGAGGAAAAGATGCATGAAGGGTATTTTGATCAGTTGGAGTGAAGGACATTCTGGTAATTTGGCCAAGATCAGTGCGTGGTTGAAAAGTAGAGGTCGAGACGAGTTCGTAGGAGAAAACGGAAGTCAATTCGGAGTCCGGATGAGTGAAAAATGCAAAGTCAAAGTCAGGTCAACATTTGGTGCACATTTGGTCACTACTCGGGACAGTGTCGGGCACAGATTTGGCGCGCGGTACACCAACAGACACGTGTCGGAGGACAGAGGCTGTTACATCCATATTCTGTGTTCCCGCGGAGCATCCAAGTGCACCCTAAGTGAACGATCCAATGTTCCCGTCGCAACTTAACTCCGTAGTCCCTCTCCCAGGTTTTAATCCTGACCGCTTCCTCCCGCGTTTTCAAGATCCGACGGCCTCGGATGGTCCCGTCATTAATCTGTTCCCGTGTCACCCGTAGCAACATAGCCTCCATGCACCCGAACGCGTGGCCCCTTCCGAAACCATCCAGATCCGCGTACACCCTCCATCCGACGGCTGCTGTGTCTAGCACAAGTTAATATGGTGAACCGAGAATCACATTAGCTTCCGAATTAAAGCCCAACCGGACAGAAGATGCGTGGCTCCTTCTTTTCACTATTTAACCCCCCGAAATTACCTATAAGCCCCTCCTTTTTGTCCTTCCTTAATTTTCAACCAATAGGAATCCAATTCTTGAGTAGAAAGCAACCCTAAGTTCCTATTTTAACCCTCTTTCTCCCATTTTCTCCCATTTTCTCCCAATTAGCTCCTAAAACCCTAGCCATCAACCCACCTATAAATAAATCCCTTTCTCCACCATTAAAACCTAGACTTGCAAGCCCTCTCAATCCCTCTTCTCTATTCCCATACCTTCTCTATCCCCTCTTATCTATTTCTTTCTCTAACCTATTATCTATTTTCCCAACATAATCCATCTTTTCCATTCTTTTTCTATCTTTCTCTACTACTACTACTTCTTCTCTACCACTATTATTCTTCCATTGATAGTCTTCTCCTTCTTCCTTCCATATTCTTCTATCATCTTTATCTTCTTTCATCTATTCTTTCCAACTTTTTTCTACATGTAATTTCTTCCTTCTCTTTCTTTTTCTTATTTGGGTGGCAATAAAATAGCTATTACTTGGATTTCTTGGAGTAAAATTCTTGAGCATAAATGGAGCAAATCTTGGACAAATTGGAGTTACATGGGGATATGGAATTTGAACATTCTTGGTGATTTCTTTCCATTAATTTCTTAGTATTTTCATTTATTTTACAATGTCAATGAATGTTATTCTAGATTCCATGTATAGTTAATTTAGCCATCTAAGGTTGTAAATGAAACCCATTTTGGATCTTTATAATACTTGTTCTTGATTAATTAAATCCTTTGATGTGCTTTAATGTCTATTGATTGTTTATCTATATGGATTGGATTTTCTTTCCATTACTCATGCCTCATAATTAGATATTTCATACTTTCGTTAAGTTGTTAGATGGAGTATGCTTTTTAGATGATGAATAATAGTTAAGTGATCCGAATCTCTATAAGGAAGACAATTAGAATTAGTAATTATAAAATTGTTTTATCTAGAACATCATCCGGAATCCAAATAGTTAATTATATTGGATCCCGAGTAAATGCAAAAGAGATTTAAGTAATTAAGTACTTGTTTTATAAAGTGAAATTATGCGGTGGATTTTATAACCTTAGATATCCTCTCACCTCTCTCTTAGATAGTTTATTTAGATTTATTCGTTTTCTTATTTCTTACAAATCAACCATCAAATTTACGAAGTGGGGTGTGTGTGTGTTTTTTATAAGTTAGTTATTGACATTTTGATTATTGGGCTAAACTCGCCATCAATATCCGAAGTTACCTCCCTATTCCTTGAGATGATTTCCCGATTTACTAAAATACTATAACTTGACCCCGTATACTTGCGGGAATAGACCTATTTTGGGCCTATCACTCCCTCATGTATGCCCACAGTTACGTGATGGCATGAAGATCAAGAAACGGGTTAGTATTTTAGAAGCTAGGAAACAAGCTTTTTCTATGGCAGAAAATGGCATTAGATATAGTTAATTTGTGTTGCCTTCATCTTACTTTAACAGTTCTTGCTATTGTACCCCTCTCTCTCTCTCTGCATATTTATTTTATTCATTTCTTATTTGGCTGCTTGATACGTGAATCTTATCATAATAAGAGGTGTCTTTGACTCCATGTTATCAATAATTTTGAGCTGTTCTTTTTGTCTTGTGAAAGAAAGAATCCTTAGCAATGAAAGAAAAAACAAATGGGTTTATCAATAGTTTTTATTCATTATAGATTTCTTGTATTGAGGTGTATTTATAATAGATTTCTTATTTCTTAATGTAGTTTGTTAATTTGTATTATAAATACAAAACAAATGGGTTTATTAAAAGTTTTGAGCTGTTCTTTTTCTCTTGTGAAAGAAAAAGTCCTTATCAATGAAAGTGATGGAGTTCAGCCAAAAAATAATTTGTTTTCATCAAGTAATGGATCTTGGTGAGAGCATCTCCAATGCAACACTCAATCTTAGAAACTCCGAGTGCCACTTAGGATTTTTAGAATTTTTTCTTAAAAACCATCTCCAATGCAACACTCTATTTGGATCTCTAAGATGACGTGTCGAGGGTGGAATAGAGATATCTCAAGAGGACACTCTATTTCTAGAGTGTCCTCTTGAGATATCTCTAATTGTCCACCTCATCAATATTTGATTTTCAACCAATAGAAATCGAGTCTTCTATATTTTCTAAAATAACTAATTATTTATTTACAAAAATAACCATGACACATAAGTAAATAAGATAAGTTTAGAGTTTTGCATTGGAGACACAAAAAATTTGAGGATCTCTATTGACTCCATCTAGGAGTGAGAATCTCAATTGGAACTTGACACATAGGATGAATAGAGATTTTTTTGAGTTCTGCATTGGAGATGCTCTGATCTTAACAAAGTTTGGGAATTTAACTTCATGAAGCAAAGAAGATTCTCGCTAAAATAGCTAAAAAGGTTCAACCCATAATAAAGAAAAATAAATGAAGGGCGAAGTTTCTTTTTGAGTTATGGTAAACTTTTCCTTTTGCCGACATGTTTCTCAACTTTTGTTGCAGATTAAGAGGAGCCAACTTGCATCTATGAATCCTGCTATTATTATGGTTCGCGCGGGCGCTAGTGGACATGGTATATCGCCGCTAAGAACTCCAGAGTTGTGCTAATGGATTATCTAATTAAGGTTTTGGCTTCTCCGTAATCAAACTCCGAAAAGAAAACTATCAAAACAGTTATGGTCAAACCCAATGATTAGTAAATAGGTTTTACCATAATTTCCGTCATTCACACACGGGGACATACAAGAAGAAGCTAATGTTTTGATTCTTCAATTATAGTGAGGTCGGGAAGTTATTAAGAAAAAAATGAAAAGTTTTCCATATTGGTACTTTCATTTCTACAGTTCTCTTATACCTATATTTCTTTGATTGTTGTTGAAATGTTGTTTATTACTTCTACAGGAAATGCAAATGAGGTCTTTTTGGAGATCAAGTTTATGAGTGTTACAAAGAGGAAAAAACCGGCCACCAGTTCTTTTTTTTTTTTTGTTAAAAGAAACAACTAGTTCTTGGATATTGAAAAAGTTATGTAAAAGAACTAAAACTGTATATTTTTTTCTTACTTTCTTATTGTACCATGATCAATGTATTACGTTTAATTTATCTAAATTATAATTTATATATTTTTTCTTAATTTAAAAGAAATTGTTACAAGATTGTTGATTTATTTTTATATTAATATTTTGTGCCGCATATTACATATCTGAATAAGATAAGTTTATCTCATTTTACTTGATTTCACCAACAATTTCATTAAATTTTATTGATACAACTGTCTGTGCCCTAGGGCACGGGGTATACCCTAGTCCTTTATTAAAAAAAGATGGTTGTCTCAGTCATCGTTTTCCCTTCTGTTTTATTGTATAGATATTGCCTAAATTACATGGGACAAATCTTGATGGCAAACTGCTTCCACCGAGACTCGATCCCACGACTTCATGGACTTAGGAGGGGTGTCTAACCGCAGCATCAAAGGGGGATTTTGAGATAATCAAAGGAGGCCGCTTTGAGGGCATAAAGAAATTCCTCCCGACGCAAAGACTTAGTCAATCAAAATTGACTTGGGAAGCATGTGTTTTAGTCCAAATGACACATGATTGTTCTTAACCCCATAATCTTCAACTCCTCTCTTTCCTCTTCCAATTTTAGTTTGTAGTGTCCAAAGTGCATCACACAAACCCTGAGAGAGAACTTTCTGAACTTGAACTTTATAAACAAATATAAATCCAGGATAAAAAAAAAAGAACGAGTTATAAAGATGAAATCAAACGGTTAGGGTTTTGAGGAGTTTACTTCCCACGGCCAATGAAGTCGTCATAGGTTTGGGTATTGTTGTTCTAAACTGCAACATTAATCTACCTTCATTGAGTTGGAAAACGAATTTCTCTTAAAAGTGGGGGTTTTACCTCCATCTAGTCTTCGCCAAGATCAATTTTTTCCATATTAAGAAAAACGCTTCACCACAAGAAGATAAACCTGAATAAGTGTATGAGAGTTAGATGAGAAAATTTACCAGTACAGGTTCTGGTTCGAAATTTAGTGCTATCATTTTCAGATCTATCTTCGATAATGGTGATTTATGGAAAATTTTCTTTCTATTATTGGTTTGAATTATGACAACTAGGTTTTGAGCTCCATCAAGAACTTGATCATTGCTTCCAATTAACTAAAAAAGAAACAAAATTGGGGTTCAGATTCAAAAATCAAACAAAGATAACACAAATATGTAATCATGAGAAGGAGATAGAGAGAAAGAGAGAGAGAGAGAGAGAGAGAGAGAGAGAGAGAGAGAGAGAGAGAGAGAGAAAAGAAGAGATAGGAATCATGAGCAGTAAGAGAGAGAAAGAGAGATGAAGAGAGGAAGAGAGAAGACATGAGGAGATGAAGATTATTGAGCTAAAAGCAATCATTTGAAATTTTGGGCTAAATAAAATCTTAGGGTAATGCTATGTTCCCAACAAATTTGCCAAGCACTTTAACATAATTATGACGTGGCATTGAACATGGAGAGAGAGAGACGGGATGGTGGCTTTTCACGTGAATTTACATGAGACTCTAATGGCGCCAGAGTAATGTTGTAATCACTTGTTTAAATCTGAACCGTTAAAATGAAGGATCCAGATTAAAACCAATAAAAATCTCTTAACCCAATTCTTATGCCTTTCTTCCACCGACCAACCTGTAAACCCTACTTTCTTTTACTGGTTAGCAAAGTAAATTAGGGAAGAAGGAGAACGAAGCTGAGGAAAGAAACCATAGAGAGAGAGAAAAACAATACCGACAAAGAATTCGACAACTTCGATCCTTTGGGCTGGTTTTCTCTGAGCTAAGGCCAAGTTAACATTATGGATTTGGAGGTTTTGTCTGTCTCTCAAGGTGAGATTTTTCAACTATGTAATTTTTAGATTCTATTAGGTTTCATTGTAATGTTATTATCTATTTTATCTATTTGGTAGATTAAACTATAATAATGATTGTTCAATTTATTAATGACAAATAATCTCATGAACTGGTGTGATGGAATGCTGAAAGTTGAATTGCTAATGTTTTTCACAATTTGGAGTAGAATTTTCTTGAAAATTTACTTTGGATGGATTTGGATATTATTTATAAATATTATGGTATTAACACATTTCATGGGATTAATGTATTGTAACAGAAAATAATGCATCAGAGCATCAAGATGTTGAAGAATCAATGGGTGAACTTATCATGGATAAAGAACAACCAGAAGTTGGTATGAAATTTAAAGAAAATGAAGAGATTTTGGAACTATTCAGCAAGTATGCCAATGCAAAGGGATTTGCTATTCGTAAACGAACAAAGGTCAAAGCCAAAGATGGAAATTATCGATATGTTACATTTTCGTGTTCCCGGGAAAGCAAGAAAGTTCCTAAGACTATCACTTCATTGAATCCAAGACCAAACTCGCAAACTGACTGCAAAGTTAAGGTTACTGCAAATTTCGGTTTAGATGGGTATTGGAAGATTTCAAAAGTCATTCTGGACCATAACTATGAAATCAGTCCAACAAGATCCCGCTTCTTTAGATGCAATAGAGTCCTAAGTAAACCTGTGCAAAGACAACTCGATTTAGCTGATAAAGCTGGTATTCCTCCAAACAAGAACTTTCAAAGATTAGTAGTTGAAGCCGGAGGATATTCTAATCTTCCATTTCTTGAGAAGGATGCCCGAAATTTCTTAGATCAATCAAGAAGACTACGATTAGGTGAAGGAGATGCAATTGCAATACATCGATACTTTTGGAAAATGACAAAAGAGGACACAGGATTTTTCTTTAAAATCGACTTAGACAAAGAAGATCGGCTGAAAAATATATTTTGGGCAGATGGATGAAGTCGAAAAGCGTACAAAGACTTTAGTGAGGTTGTCACATTTGACACAACTTATTTGACGAACAAGTATGAGATGCCATTTGCTCCATTTGTTGGGGTCAACCACCATGGTCAATCCATATTTTTTGGTTTTGGTCTGATTTCAGGCGAGGATACCCAAAGTTTTATTTGGCTCTTTGAAGCATGGCTCGAATGTATGGACAACGTTGCCCCGGGAGGTATAATTACAGATCAAGATCTAGCTATGCGAAATGCAATTGAGTTAGTATTCCCCAATACTAGACATTGGTGGTGTTTGTGGCATATAATGAAAAAGATACCTCAGAAATTAGGCAGTTACACTCATTATGATTCAATAAGGTATGATTTACAAAGATTGGTATACGACGCACACATTCCAATAGATTTTGAATATAAATGGGGTGACATGGTTCAAAAGTATGATTTGTATCAATGTCAATGGTTGGGTGAATTGTACATAGAGAGAGAACGATGGGTACCATGCCATCTAAAGACCACTTTTTGGGTCGGTATGTCTAGTACGCAACGGAGTGAAGGTGTAAATGCTTTCTTTGATGGATATGTTAATTCAAAGACGACATTAAAGCAATTTGTGGAACAATGTGAGAGTGCTTCGAAGCGAAAAATTGAAAATGAAACATTGGTTGATTTCAAGTCTTTCTCCCAAATGGTCCCATGCACAACTAGATAACCGATGGAGAAACAGATTCAAAGTATATACACTATATCAAAGTTCAAAGAGTTTCAAGAAGAATTTACTGGACAATTATATTGTCGTTTGATTTCAACTCGTGAGACATACTTCGGCATGGAGTATGACATACGAGAAGAAATTATGATAGGAGAGTATGTAAAAAAAATGGTTGTCACAGTTTTATTCATAAGATCCAATTTTGAAGTTGAATGCACTTGTCATGGGTTCGAGTTTAAGGGAATATTATGCAAGCACGCCATTTTTGTGTTATTGCAGAACGACATCTCCCTATTACCTGACAAGTATATTCTTAGAAGATGGAGGAAAGATGTTCGTAGGTGTCACTCGAAGATGGGCATTGGAGTCGATGCTCTAAGTAGGACCGTAGAACAATCACGATATTATGAGTTAAGCCACAAACTTGATGAACTAGCAAACCTCGCTTCAGAGAATGAAGACCATTTTGTAAGAATTTCTAAATGGGTCGAAAATGAGATGAAGATGCATATGATAATTCAACCAAGTGATCCAAATGCTTCAAAGAAGACTAAAGATACGTTCGAAGAAAGTGGTGGCAACAATACCATCCTTGATCCGTTGGTAACTGCCCGCAAAGGACGCCCACGAGTTAACAGGTTGAAACCAACTGTAAGAATGAATAAGAAAAAAAAATGAAAGCTAGCACCACTTAAATGGTATGCACCATTTCTAATTTTTTTTACGTGTATATGTAATAGTATATTTTTGAAGTTAATGCTACAATCACTAAATTCAGTTTATCGTATGTGACAATATAGGTGAACAGGTTTACATTCGGAGTAATGGTTTGGATCATTGATGAGACATGAAACTGTCTCATTTGAATCTCTTAACTCGGGTTAGTTAGTCTAGTTCAAGCGGTTACTCTGATGATTTGTTTGATTTCTTTCTCAGGTCTCATTTACGGAGTTCAATGCGAAAACATCGTGATAAAGACATACTTGAGGGGCATTTTGGTCATTTTAATGACAAGGGTATTCTAGTCATATTAGTGCTCTAGTGAAAAGTGTAGCCCAAGACGAACTCGTGGGTGAAAACATAAGTAGAATCGGAGTCCAGATCAGGGAAATGGAGCGAGTCAAAGTCAGGGTCAAAATCAAGTAGACCAAGTCGTCAAAGACACGTGGCGTTACAGGAATCGTGGAACATCTCAGTTTTGTGTACCCGCTCAACATGGTAACGGACTTCAAGTGGATAAACCAGTGCAACCCGTCTCAAGATAAGCTAGGTGCTCCCGCGTGCCACCTCTCTTCCCGATCCGTGTCCTCGAAATCTAACGGTCAGAAACGTTGAAGTGGGAATTGGTTGCTCTTTCCCTTTCTCTCATCTCTATCCGAATATCTCTTCTTTCTCATCGGATTAGAGAGAGAAACGAGACAGAGAATACCGAGAAGGGAAAGAAAGATGGCAGCTGAAGATTTCTTTCCAAAATCATTAATGGAAAGAGAGATACCGAGAGAGATAGAAATGGAAAGAAGAAGATAGAAGGAAAGTGAGATTCGGTTTGCTTGATCGAAGTTTCCATTTGGAGAGGATTGGTGGTTTAACCGAGAAGGAAAGAGATAAAGAAAACGGAAAACAGAGAAGGAGAGTGAGAGGAGATACTCGGTTATAAGAACAGAGAGGGAGAAGTGAAAAGGGATATTCGGGGTTTTGGAAGAAATTCATATCATCTCTCCCGGCTAGAAAAACAGAACAGAAGAGAGAGAGAGAGAAAGAACAGGGAGTTGCATTAGAGAGGGAGAGAGAGAAGTTTTAAGCCGAGATCATTATATGTTCTTTTCTTTTCATTGTATTCTCTTTAGTTGTGAGAGTTAGAGAGATTACAGAGAGAGAACAGAGAGAGATTGTAGAGAGATATCTCGGGTAAAACAGAAAACATCATTCATCATCACCTATCCTTCTTTCTTCTTCTCCTGTAATTTACTCTTTTTGTGAGAAATAGAAACGATTAACAGTTGAGAGAAAACCGAGCTCATCATCATCTTCGATCTTTCTTCTTCTTATCCTGTAATTTATATTCTTGGTGAGAGAAAGGGAAGATTAACAGAGAGTTAAGAGAGAAAGAGATTAAGAAAAAAAAAGAAGAAACAGAAAGTGTAGAGAGAGAAAGAGAATTGGAGAAGGTGAGAAAACAGGTGAGAGAATTATTTTCTCACAGGGAAAATATTTCCGGGAAGACGAGAAAATCGTTTTCCCAGAGGGCGCGTTTGGCAGAGCAGTGGAAAATCAGAAGGAAATCACTTCCCTAAGGCTCTGTTTGGCTGGAAAATTTAGTAAGAAATCCAACTTTTCTACTTTTCTTTCCTTTTTCCATATATTTAAGCTTCCATCCTTTATCATGAAGAACTAATTTTCTATCTAGGGTTTAGATGAAGTCGTAATAATCATTTTCTCGACAATTTATTAAAGTTTTTACCATTTTAACGATAAAATCTTCCGGGTTTTTAGACCGTTCATGGACTGAAAACCTGAGTTATATAAAGAACTATCTAATCAGACCAAAATTAATTTGTCGTTAGAATTGTTAGGAAGACAGATTCGAAAAACCCTAGGTTCCCTTTATCTGAATATCAACTTTAGTATTATTTGAATTTTAATTATTGTTTATCTTTTTATTATTTAAAAAATATTATCAATCAAACCATTTTTTGAAGACCTAATAGTTTTAAGATTAGAATTGAAATTTGACTTAGTCTCTGAGGAACGAACCGGTCTTACCGGAAATTACAACTTGACACCCGTGCACTTGCGGGTGTAGACCTATTTAGAAAACTTTCTAGGCCCATCAATCATTCTGAAAGTGAAAATCAAAAGAGACTCTTTTATGTGCATTGTTTTCGTTTATTTGATCAATTGAATAATAATTACATTGAGAATTTTATCATTCAACTTTATATCTTAAGTTAGAAATTTTAGTAGAATGGTTCAATAATGCAAATTTGATCTTTTTCTCTGATTGTGTGTTATAGTATGATGCTATTAAGCAATCCGACTCTCAAAGTTATTATTATTGATAGAGTAAAAGAAAATCAACATCTTAGAACATTGAACATGGGATTCTTCAAATTGTGTTCTTATGAGTGTTGGGTTCCGAGTAGTGGTTGATAGGAGTCTCAGATTCTCTGTAGTTGATTGTAGGATGGTATTATAATTAGAACTTCTTGGAGTGAATTATAAAGAATGTCTTAAAAGGCATTGAAGAAATTCTTCATGAAATGACGTTGAAGTACCCAATGAAATCAAGAAGGCCAGAAAATAACTCAGTACTAAAAAATATACCCATGTTCTTTTTTTTTTGTTGAAAAAAATATACCCATGTTCTTGTTGTTTGGTTGTGGATGAAAGAGGAGAGGATATAGCCTTTTTTTTTTTGTTCTTTTGAAAGCCTTTGTTGATTAAAAAAGTAGGGAAAGGTCATTTGAGTGCCCAATATAATAGAGCACTTACCGCATTACTCTGGGCGCCATTAGTGTCTCCCCTAAATTCACGTGAAAGGCCACCATCCCGTCTCTCTCTGTCCACGTTCAATGCCACGTCATAATTATGTTAAAGTGCTTGGCAAACTTGTTGGGAACATAGCATTACCGAAAATCTTATGAAGGCTTCATAAAACAATATAAAGTTTCATACTGCAATATGAAATTTTAAATCGTGTTATATTGTTCAAAATTTAGTGCTATCATTTTCAGATCTATCTTCGATAATGGTGATTTATGGAGTCTTTTCTTTATATTATTGGTTTGAATTATGACAACTAGGTTTTGTGCTCCATCAAGAACTTGATCATTGCTTCCAATAAACTGAAAAAGAAACATAATTGGGGTTCAGATTCAAAAATCAAACAGAGATAACACAAATATGTACTCATGAGAAAGAGAAAGAGAGAGAGAGAGATAAAGAGATAAAGAGAGAGGGGGAGAGAGAGAGACATGGGAATCATGAGCAGTAAGAGATAGAGAGAGAAATAGAGATGAAGAGAGAGAGAGAGAGAGAAAGACATGAGGAGATGAAGATTATTGAGCCAAATGCAATCATTTGAAATTTTGGCTAAATAAAATCTTATGAAGGCTTCATAAAACAAAATGAAGTTTCATAATGCAATATGAAATTTTAAATCGTGTTATATTGTTCCTCAAGAACAAATTTTCATAAAGGTTTATGAAGCATCGTAAGAAATTATAATCAAAAGAAATAATGAGGCTTCAGAAGATAAACGATAGTTTCATAAAGCAAATGAAGCTTCATAACATGATATGAAGTTTCATAAACCATAACGTTTCTGAAATTTCTGTTTAGTTCATATTTTGTCCAAAAATCGATATTCATGTTTTGTGTTGCAAGTTATCACATTTTCATCAAGATTTATGAATCTCGTCGGATAATAGGATGACCTTGTTAGGAAAAATAACCTAATTGACTTGTTCAGAAATATGAAGATAAACGATGTGAATGTAAAAGTAGAGACACCAAGATTATTCAACGTGGCAAAAAACCCATCTATGATAGAAGGTAAAAAACCACGTTAAATAATCTTGGTGTCTCTGCTTTTACATTCACATCGTTTATCTTCATATTTCTGAACAAGTCAATTAGGTTATTTTTTCCTAACAAGTGGTATCAGAGCTGAGGTTGGATTTATTGTTCAGAAATATGAAAGTGAATACTAATGGCATGATTAGTTTAGATGGAGAAAACTACTTGATGTTGAAAGAAAAAAATGAAAGATTTGTTATACTGCAAAGACCTAGCTGCACCCATTGAAAATCACGGTACAAAACCGATGAAGATCGATGAAGAAGACTGGAAGGTATTAGATCGTAAGGTTGTTGGATTTATTCGACAATCGGTAGAACCCAGTGTTTTCATCATGTATCGACGGAGACTTCCGTTTTTAGTCTATGGAGGAAGATGTGTATATGGAACAACCAACAGGGTTTGAAGTTAACGGTAAGGAACACTTGGTTTGTAAGTTAGAGAAGAGTTTATATGGGCAAAAACAAACACCAAGACAGTGGTACAAAAAGTTTGAATCATTCATGAAGGATCAAGGGTATCACAAGACGGCTTCAGATCATTGTGTTTTCGTTCATAAATATCCTGATGGAGATTTGATTATACTTCTGCTTTATGTTGATGATATGTTGATTATTGGTCAGGATGCTAATAAAATTAGCAGGTTAAAGAAGGAAGTAAACAAGTATTTCGATATGAAAGACTTGGGTCCAGCAAAATAAATTCTTGGCATGCATATCTCTCGTGATAGAAAAGCTGGAAAACTTTGGCTATCACAAGAAAGATACATTGAGAAGGTTCTAGAAAGGTTCAATATGGACAAGACAAAACCAGTGAGTTGTCCATCAGCCAGTCACTTCAAGTTGACTCGTGATCAGTGTCCATCAACTTGAAGTGAGAAAGAAGAAATGGAGAAAATACCTTATGCTTCAGCTGTAGGAAGCTTGATGTATGCAATGGTGTGTACGAGACCGGACATTGCATTTGCAGTTGGAGTAGTAAGCAGATTTCTTGCCAATCCAGGCAAAGAACATTGGTTAGCAGTGAAGTGGATTCTGAAGTATCTTAGAGGTACGTCTAAAGCTCGTATATGTTTTGGTAATGATAAGCCAGTATTAGTCAGTTACACAGATGCAGACATGGCAGGAGATGTAGACTCCAAAAGGTCCACATCAGGCTACCTATTTACATTTTCGGGGGGAGCAGTGTCATGGCAATCTAAATTACAAAAGTGTGTAGCTTCATCTACTACAGAGGAGGAATATATTGTCATTACAGAATGTTGCAAAGAGATGTTATGGATGAAGAGGTTGTTAGAAGAATTTGGAATGAAACAGGATAATTATGTTATTCATTGTGCTAGTCAGAGTGACATCCACCTCAGTAAGAATTCTAGTTTCCATTCAAATTCTAAGCATATAAATGTGAGATACCAGTGGATCCAAGATGTTCTTGAAGACAAGATGTTGAAGATCGAGAAAATCCATACTAACGACAATGATTCAGATATGATGACAAAACCATTACCTAAAGGCAAACATGAGCTATGTAGCAGTGTTGCAGGTTTGGGGATGGTAGGTCCCTCTTCATAAGTCGGGAGGGGGAGTTTGTTGGGGTCCCTCCTTATAATAAAAGGACTCCTAGTTGGAATAGGATTTCCCTTAAACCTTGTTTGAAAAAAAATAGAAACTTCTATTTTTTTCAAGCCTAAAAAGGAATTCCTATTTCTATTGGTAAACCTCCCTATTTATCATTATAAAAGGGAAGAGATTATTCACAACAACTTCCAGAACAAAGAGAAGTCAGAACAAAGAGAGATTTCAAAAGTGGTTCTTTCAAGAGAGATTGAAAGAGAAGAATATTGGTTTGAAGAAAAGAAGATTATTAATCTTGTGAAGCAATTTAGTTTGTGGTTATCTTCTTCAACCTTTAGTAATCTAGGATTTGTTCAAATCCTAAGGAGTAAGAGATTTCTATTTCTTTGTTTCTTTGTTCAGTTTATCCACCATAGTTTTGGTGAAGAGTTGTTATCCAAGAGTGTTTCTACACATCTTGAAGAATTGGTTTATCCACCATAGGTTTAGTGAAGAATTGTGTAACTCATTATTTAATTATAGTGGAAGATTTCTGGACTAGGTCCCGTGGTTTTTTACCTTCTATCTTAGAGGGATTTTTTGCCACGTTAATTAATCTTGGTGTCTCTGCTTTTACATTCACATCGTTTATCTTCATATTTCTGTACAAGTCAATTAGGTTATTTTTCCTAACAGACCTATTAATTCTGATTTATTATTTACAAATGTTATACAACTTCACGGTGCGTTATGAAGTGTTATATAATCTTCTCAAACTATACAATGCTGAAAAATAATTTAAAAATGGCTAAAAGGTACACCTACCTGAAATACATTGTACATCAAGAAACTGAAAAAACCATCAAGGGAGAGAAAGAAGAGATAGTTGACCCAAAAATGAGGACTGTTGGTTCCGTTCAGGTTTAGGGGTAGACTTTAACTTTTCTCCTTTTCTAGCATTACTGTATACAATTTTATGAATCATTCGTAAGTTGTTACGAAATTTTCTGAACTAGAAAATGCTTGACTTCGATAAAGACACCAGGAAACACCAGAAAATGATTTATTCAAGCAATATACAAATACATTTTATAGATCTCACAATCTAATGGACTTTTTTTTTTTGTTGAGATACAATCTAATGGACTTTTTTTTTTTTTGATGAGAAACATTGCATTAAAAACGAACAAGAGTACTACAAGCCCATAAACGGCTAAAGAAATGCCGACACAAACAAGAGTACTACAAACACACAAAACAACTAGAGTAAAGCTGACACAAAAGAAGGTACAGAATTCCATTCTTTCCTTTCTCCATTTCTTCTTCGCATCAGCTGGAGCATTGCAATCCCTAGAAACATAGGTGAACATGATTCCTTCGAAATTGTTTATAAGGGATTGAATCTGTTGTATCATCTTTACAGATTGCCAGTATAGACCAATATTATGACCGTTGATGAATTTGATCAGTGCTTGGTTATCACTTTCTATATGAGCATGAGTAATCTTTAATTGTAATGCCCATTGCATACTAGATAGGATAGCTAATCCTTCACATTCTTCTGCGTTTTGGCTTCGCACCGAATTCGCTGCTGCTATAATGAATTTCGACTCTTCATCTCTGATAATACATCCTATTCCGGTAGGTTCTGTAGCTGTTGTAAACGAGGCGTCAACATTCAACTTTAAATATGGTGTCGATGGAGGTCTCCATTTTTGTTCCTTAGTAGTTTTCCTGCATTTGTGAGTAATACCCGTCTCAATCTTGAGAGGAGTGATAGACACATTATTAATTCGGTCTATGATTTGTCGAGGATTCTGTTTGTTCGTGTTAAAACTATTTTCACATCTAGCTTTCCAAATGAACCATAGTATTTTGGCATATTGGTTAGTAGTATCCTCATTTAGAGTTTTCCATTGTGATATCCATTGATTAATCGAGCTAATCTGATCAGTTCTCACATCATAATTGAACCAAATTGCTTTAGCAAACGTGCAGTGCAGCATCACATGATCTAAGGTTTCGTTTTCATCGCAATTAATACAAGAGAATTGGTCTCCAATGAATTTGCCAATTTTCGCTTTGACAGGTAAGCTATTAGTACAGCATTTCCATAGGAAAAGCTTCACACGTGGTATAGTATTCAAGTTCCAGATAAATCCCCATTCGAGATGGTCCTGCGTCACATTCATGCTTTCCGTTCTTAAATAATAATACATTGATTTTATCGAGAAATTACCTGATTTGGTTAATGTCCATATCGGTTTATCTTCCTGATTATTTTGGAGGTTGATGCTGAGAATAGCACTACATATATCATCGTTAAAACATTGCTGCAACATCTGAAAATTCCAAGTGTTGTTAGTAATAAGTTGTGCAACCCACTTAATGTTGGACCCCGTATGATTAGTTATGGGAGGGGGGTGGTTTGGGATCCAATAGTCACTCCAAACGTTAATATTAGACGCTGTATTAATGTTCCAGAAAATAAGACTATCCATATTAGAGTAATGCTTAATAATAGATTTCCAAGGCCAAGAGTGGGTGGTTTTGGGGGGGTTGGGCCGATGGGTTTTAGGAAAGTATTTGCTTTTGAGCACACGAACCCAAATGGCCTTCGGGTTATTAATAATACGCCAGATAATTTTACTGAGAAAGGCCTGATTATCAAGATGAGGGAGGCGCAACCCCAGACCACCTAGTTTCTTTGGCTTGCAAATAGCCGACCAGTTGATAGTATGGAAAGTTTTGGATTTTCCCCACCAGAAAGTCCTTTGGAGGGACTCAATGCTGTTACATATGCCTTTTGGGATAGCAAAGCACTGCATTTGGTATCGGGGAACGGCCGCTGCGATAGTAGAAATGACTACCGAGCGACCAGCTTGAGAGAGAAGATTAGATTGCCACTTGGCGAGCTTGTTTTTGATTTGGTTGAGAAGTGGTTGAAAGATAGATTTTTTGTTTTTACCAATGAACAGATTCGTGCCGAGATATTTGTCACCAGTCGAGGATTGATGAACTTTAAGTTCACGGATAATCATACGTTTGAATTTCGGGTGCGAGTTCTTGGAAAAGAAAATGTTGGATTTGGAGTAATTAATCATCTGACCCGAAGCATCACTAAATTCTTTAAGAATCAGCTTGAGGTTGTGAATGTTGTCAAGAGAATTTTGACCAAAGATAATACAGTCGTCTGCAAAGAGAAGATGATTGATGGTGAGATCCGAATTAGGGACCGGGAAGCCAATGAAGGGGATAGGACTGTTATGCCTGTCAAGGAGGCGGCTTAGACCTTCCATAGCAATAGCGAAAAGGAAAGGCGAAAGCGGGTCTCCCTGACGAATCCCCCTGCTAACATTAAAAGTGCGCCCGGGCCGCCCATTGATCAGAACGGCCATGGAACTAGAGTTGAGACACGTACGAATAAGCCTGGTCCAGCCAGGGGCGAAGCCCATCAGGAGCATAATTTGCTCCAGATAGTGCCATTCAATCCGATCAAAAGCTTTGGACATATCCAGTTTGAGACCAAAATAACTCTTCGCGCCTTTGATTTTTTTGAAGGAATGAATTAACTCCTGGCTAATCATGATATTGTCAGTGATTTGCCGACCCGGAACATAAGCAGCTTGGAACGGGGATATGATATCAGCCAGAGTAAGTTTGAGTCTGTTGGCAAGGATTTTAGTGATGATTTTGTAGGTAGTGTTAAGAAGACTAATCGGCCTATAGTCTGCCGGAGTTTGAGGAGTTTTGGTTTTAGGGATTAGGCAGATATGTGTGTGGTTAGACATCGGAGGGAGAGTCGCTTCACGAAAGAAGACAGAAACCATCATGTGAAGATCCTCCTTTACTGTATCCCAGTTGGCTTGATAGAATAGAGGAGGATATCCATCTGGCCCAGGAGCAGCTCCAGATTTCAAAGAGAAAGTGGCCTTACGGATTTCATCTAACTCCGGAATTACCGTAAGAGTATCATTTTGGATTTGGGATATCTGAGGGTTGAAACAATCAATAAGATTAGTAGAAAGGGTGGAGCCAGCGGAAGTCGAAATATTCTGGAGGTGAGTAACAAAAACATTGGCTATTTGAGCTTCATCATCAGTCCACGTGTCGTCCTCCAACTTAATAGAATGAATTTGATTTTTCCGATTTCTCGTTGTGGCTTTCGCATGGAAGTACTGAGTATTACGATCACCTAAATTGATGTTAGCTACTCTCGATTTTTCTTTCCACATGCTTTCCTGTTGTAAGAGTAGAGTTTCAATCTGATTGAAGGTATCTTTGAACTGGTCAGCATTTTTAATGAATTGGAGTTGCTGGGTTAGGCTCTTAATCTTATTGTCAATGTGACCAAAAATCTCTTTATTCCACTTAGAGAGTTTAATGGCCAGGGAGTTAAGTTTGGTTTGAATCTGGCAGGGAAGAGCACTCCAGTTAGTTTCAATGAATTGAGCACAATTAGGATGGGACATCCAGGTGCGAATGAATTTGAATGGTTTACGCCCCAGATTGGATTTAGCTTTCGTGGAGAGAAAAATGGGGTTATGATCAGAGCCTAACGTAGGCAGATGAGTGAGTTTAGAGTGAGGATAGTTGGTAAGCCAGGTGTAGTTCACTAAAGCCCGATCTAGTCTCTCTTGTATAAGGTTACCATTAAATTGTTTGTTAGACCAGGTGAACGGATCTCCCACGTAACCTACATCCTGAAGACCCAAATTATTGATATTCTGCTTACTAAATTCAATAGCACTGTGCGGCACTTCTTTGCCTCCTAGCTTTTCAGACTGGTCAAAAATACAGTTTAAGTCTCCTATAACTAGCCAGGGAATATGGGGGTCAGGGGCTAACTGGGCTAGAGTCTCCCAAGGCTTGGTTTTATCCCTACTGTACGGGCTTCCGTAGAAACCCGTAATATAAAAGATTTTGTCCTTGTCTACCAAAGATCCCTGCACATGAATCATATTATTGTCAGAGTAAATAACATTAATATCAAAGTGGGGAGACCAATAAAGGGCTAGACCTCCGGCTTTATTGACCGGGTCTATAACATGCTTGTCGTAGATGCTAGTTAAATTCAGAAGTTTATCGAGATTTGTGTTTATACATTTGGTTTCAGAAAGAAAAAGAAAGTCAGGATTATGCTCTTTAATAAGTCCGCTAAGGTGCTTGCGATTAGCAAAATTCTCACACCCCCGGACATTCCAAGCTAGAACGGAGGGCTCCATCAACAGCACCAATGGAGGACAAACAAAGACCCCAAAGATCCCCGAACCTCCCCCGAGGAGGGACCACCTACCTAAACCAGACCAGAGGCTAGACCCTTCTAAACTCATTGAGTTAAATAATCTAAAAGAGATTAAAGTAAAGAGAGATCAATCCCAAAAGATTATAAAAGAGGGATCGATCTCAACTATATTCAGCTAATCTGACCGAAGAAAAGTGACGAGAAACTAAAACAACGTGAAGAACTATAAAGATTTAATAACAAGAAAGAGATAATCACAAAAAGATAAAGCACGGACTATTAATTTCCACAAAGAACTAACTTAACTACACAAAATACTAATACTAACTAGGAAAGCACAAAGAAGATAGGGCTATGAAGCTAAGACAAACAGAAAAGTTAAACGACAAAGAGCATGTAAGGAGGGAGGATAATTAATCAACAACAGTGTGAACATGCATGAGGGAGGAAAGGAAAGTGTCTAAAGGAGTTAGACTAAGCTAAAATAATGGCAGTATCATGAATCCAAAACGCAATAGTCCATGCAAAAAGAAATAATAGAGGTTAGGTGACTTCCCTGGACGAGTAATCCACCTGGTTGTCTTTGAGAAATCTTTTTCTGATTTGCTACCTTGGATTGCTTGCAATATTTGACTTTATTGAGCGAGATTAAGATCGTTACCGGTATAAGCTATCCCCCGTCTGACTGCATTTGTTGCTGGGCCATAATGAAGAAAGCTAGGTTTGGGATTATAGTTGTGGATGGGTTATACTAGATTAACATTTACTGGATCTGGCTAAAAGCTTACTGATTTGGTGCTACTAATACTATGAAGAAACATTATTAGAAGGGTTTAAGTGAAATCCAAGCTAGCTTGAAAGAGGGGTGTGGGTTTCCAAAGAAGAGAAAGAAGCTCACTCTCCTAAAAAAAAAACAAAAAAGAACTATCGATTTGAAGTAGCTTTGGTATGATTTTGGTTGGATTCGAGCAGATTTGGGGTTGAATCTTTGAGATTCAATGGTTTAATTTGGATTTTGGGTAGCTTGAGGATGAAGTTAGGGCTTGAGGTAGAAAGGAAAGAGGGGAAATCGTGAGATTTTCTCTCTCCTAAAAAAACCCCCCCAGAGATCCAAGTGTACAATCTAATGGACTTAACACTTGAAAATAATTTGGGTTAATTCCGTTTTAACCCCCGATTTGTGACCAACTGGCCGTTTTGGCCCCTAATTGTGTCCGGCAGTTCGTTTTGGCCCCAAAAAATTCCTAAATGGCCCCAACTTTTTTCAACCTCCCAATTCTACCCTCATGGCATTTCTGTAATTATATTTTTTTCCTTTTTCTTTGTCCACCTCATCTAACAATTGACACATCACTCTGTCCACCTCACCCTTCTTCTCCGGCAAAGGTTGCCGGCCGGAATAAAAAATTCCGGCCGGCCACCTTTACCAAAATAATTTTTTTTTTATTTTTTTTTATTTCTCTCTCTTCTTCATCTCCACTACCAGGTTTCCTTTCAGCTAATGATTTCCCCATCTTGATCACACTTTCTAAACCATGTCTTCCTTAAAAAGCTTCAGCAATCAATTCCCACCTTTTAGGTTCTCCAACTGGATGTTTTGAGATCTGTTTCTTCAACAATTCAAAATCCTCATCGACCCATTCTCTCTCTTCTTGAATCACAGATCCATTAGGTTTCTCTGTCTTCACCTTAGATTTCTCCGAATTAATAATACCTGATCCAATCACCGGAACCGTTGAATTCGAATTCAATGACAGATCTTCTGATTTCCTGGTTTTCTGTTTCCGATTTGATGTTCGTTTCCTGGAATCATCGATTTGTTCAGTTTGATCTTCATCTAGTTGTTCGAGAACCTCGCCTTGACCGACTCGAATATCACCACCTATGTACGAGATTGGAGCAAATGGACCGATGATAAGGGAGAGAGATAACCAGAGGAGAACAAATCTTAGGGTTTCAGATTGAACATAGAAAACGGAAAGAGCAATAACAAGGATAGAAAGGAAAATGCAAATTGAAGCCAAGGTTTTGTTTAATTTTAGGGTTTGTGGTTCGATTGGTGAGGATGATCCCTTAGAGAAGAGGAACCTTGGTCTGCTTTCTTCATCTAAGAACTCCATCTCTCCGTTGTGGAGCAGCTGGAGGAAGAGTTTGAGTGGAGGAAGGTCTGGTTCTCCGGCGAAGGGGCTCCGCCCCTTCGCCGGAGTTATAGAGAGAGAGAGAGTTAGAGAGAGAGAGAGGTAAAGAAAGAAGAAGAGAGAAAGAAAGAGATGAAGAAGAGAGAGAAAGAAGGAGATGAAGAAGAGAGAAATAAAAAAAAAAAAATTTATTTTGGTAAAGGTGGCCGGCCGGAATTTTTTATTCCGGCCGGCAACCTTTGCCGGAGAAGAAGGGTGAGGTGGACAGAGTGATGTGTCAATTGTTAGATGAGGTGGACAAAGAAAAAGAAAAAAAAAATAATTACAGAAATGCCATGGGGGTAGAATTGGGAGGTTGAAAAAATTTGGGGCCATTTAAGAATTTTTTGGGGCCAAAACGAACTGCCGGACACAATTAGGGGCCAAAACGGCCAGTTGGTCACAAATCGGGGGCCAAAACGGAATTAACCCAAATAACATATTCAAAACTAGAAGATTCGTATTGTGTTTGAAGGAAACAATGTTAAATGAGACTCTTCCCCAATTGTCAAATATAAGTCCTTTTTATATTTGCAACAAAAAAAAAAGTCATTTTTATATGATTTTATCCGAGATAATTGGCCTTTATCAGTGAATCTCATTCAAAACAAATTGAATTCTCTTGCTATCAAGCTGGCGCGCTAGAATAAAGCGGTTTTTGGGCATATTGACTATAAGATCAAAAACCTGGTTGAGGCCATTCAGAAGACCCAAAATTCAGTTCTGATTATGGAGCTCAATTCTCAACTCGAGGAAGCTTACAATCTTCAAGAAAGCATCTGGAAGGAAAAGTCGAGAGTTGCGAACATTCAGATGGGAGATAGAAATACCAAATTTTTTCATGCCAAAGCTATAACCAGGAATCGGAAAAATAACATCAACTTTATCCAAAAGAATGATAACTCGTGGAGTAATGACCTGTCAGAGATTGCTAGCATTTTTACGGATCATATCATCAACATTTCTTCTTCCACGAATCCGTCGAGATCTAGTAATATCCTTAACCTTTTCACTCAACAGATCTCGGTTTCGCAAAATCATAAGTTGATTGCTCTTCCGCATGAAGATGAGATTCGAGGAGCGACTTTCTCGCTGAAGCCCGAAGCAGCGCCGGGTGCGGATGGCTACCCCCCTTTCTTTTACCAATCGAATTGGGACACTGTTAAGATCGATGTTACCGAAATGGTAACCAAGTTTTTCACTACTTCCATTCTCCCTCCAGCTACCAACCATACTCATATTTGTCTTATTCCGAAAACTAAAACTCCACACACTACAGCGGATTATAGACCGATCAGTCTTTTAAATACTACTTACAAAATTATTACCAAAATTTTGGCTAACCGGTTGAAAACTATCCTTCCTGATATCATCTCGCCTTTCCAAGCTGCGTATGTTCCGGGCAGACAGATTACTGATAACATCATCATCAGTCAAGAATTGTCACACACCTACCGTACAAAAAAAGGGTCGAAAAACTACTTTGGGTTGAAGCTCGATATGTCAAAAGCCTTCGATCGGGTGGAATGGTCTTTTCTTGAATCGATTATGGTCAATCTCGGTTTTGATGAGCATTGGATTAGGCTTATACATACTTGTATTGCCACTTCCACTATGGCAGTTCTGATCAACGGGTGTCCAGGTCCTTCCTTTAACGTTACAAGAGGGATTAGGCAAGGGGACCCGCTATCTCCTTTTCTGTTCACTCTGGCAATGGAAGGTCTTAGTCGATTATTGGATTCTCCTAACATCCCCTATAAATTCATTGGGATTACCATACCTCGGTCTAAGGTTACCATCAATCATCTTCTCTTCGCGGATGACTGCCTCATCTTCGGTCAAAACTCTCTTGATAATATCAGCAATCTGCTTCTCATCCTCAAAACTTTTAGTGAGGTCTCAGGTCAGGTGATTAATTACAACAAATCCACCATATTCTTCACCAAGAATACTCATCATAGATTCAAGCGCATGATTATCAAATCTCTGAAAGTCCAACAAGCTTCTTCTCTTGATAAATACTTAGGCACCAAACTTTTCATTGGCGCCAAGAAAAAACAGGCTTTCTCTTCCATGCTTGAGCCAATTCAACATAAACTGTCCAAATGGCAGACTAATCTTCTCTCGCAAGCTGGTCGCTCTATAGTCATTTCGACTATCACAGCGGCCGTTCCCCGATACCAGATGCAATGCTTTGCCATTCCGAAAGGCATCAGCAACCGCATGGAGACCACTCAACGGTCCTTTTGGTGGGGAAAAACCAAAACTATCCACACCATCAACTGGGCAGCTATTTGCCGACCACGGAAATTTGGCGGCCTTGGTTTTCGAAACCCGATAATGGACAATGGAGCGTTCCTCAGCAAACTCATTTGGAGGCTCCTCAAATTCCCAGATGCTCCGTGGGCTCAACTCCTTAAAGCTAAATACTTTCCTAAAAGCCCAAAACCGTTAACTGCTAAACCTGCTCACTCGTGGACTTGGAAATCTTTGCTGGCTATTATGCCGAAGGTTAATAATCTCATTTTTTGGGATGTTAATAAAGGTACTAACATTAATATTTGGGATGACTTTTGGATTCCGAATCATAAACCACCTCTTCAGAATCAGTACAATTGCCCCTTTGATAAGGTGGCAGATCTTATAAGGGGAAATCAATGGAATGTGGACTTATTAAATCTCTATTTTGATAATGAGGTGGGTAGAGCTATCCTTAGTATCAACATTCAATCTGATGCAGAGGACTCGATGATCTGGACCCTTACTAATACAGGTAAATTTACTATAAAGTCTATGTATACTCATTTAAGTTCGAACTATAATGATAACGATCTGACGGAATGGAGCTTCATTTGGAAAACTCCTACCATTCCTAGAATTAAACTATTCCTGTGGAAATGTTGCACTAATAGCTTACCTGTTAGAAATAAAATTGGCAGATATATAGGAAATTTGTATAATTGCCTTTTCTGTGATAGCCAGGAAACTACTACCCATCTGCTACTACATTGCCACTTTGCTAGAACTATTTGGCTGTATTTTGGAATCCTACCCGACAATTTTAACAATATCATTGAGTGGATTATGTACTGGAAAACTATGGATGTGGATAACATGACGATGATGGCGAAAATAATGTGGTTCATATGGAAGGTGAGATGTGAAAAATGTTTATCTTCAAAAGATACTAATCCTATGCAGGTTATACAAATGATCAAACAATTTTCCACGACTGTCTTAATAAAGCAACAAAGGAAGAAAGAACCAACTAAAGAAGTGTGGTTACCACCAGTAGCACCATTCCTCAAATTCAATGTTGATGCATCTTTCAAAACATGCACGGAACCAGCAGGAATAGGGTGGATTCTTCATGATGAAAACGGTGACTTTATAATGGCAAAGGCAGATATGGTTAGAGGACAGACAGCAGAAGAATGTGAAGGTCGAGCAATGCTGAATGCGATTCAATGGGCAGCTGAGGCTAAGATCGAATATATTCACATCGAAAATGACAACATCAATATTATTAATCATCTCAACAACAAGGGACGGGCGATCGATTGGCAAACGGGAAAATTGTTGGTCAATTTTGGAGCAACTATCTCTACATTCAAGGGTACTAAATTCACCTTTCTGTCGAGAAATCTGAATATGATAGCAGACAAATTGGCGAAATGGGGACGTCTTCATCGGTCGCAACAACTTTGGCACTCGAGGAACTCTATGAATCTAGATATTAATTGTAGTTAGGGAGTCAGTGGGCTTTCTCTTCAACAAAAAAAAAAGTACTTATAAAGGAAGTATTCAGATCATATGGAATACTCCAAAAAGTAAAAGATCATACGGAATACAAAAATTCAGAACCCTAAAAACAACTTATAGACCTTCATCCGGTCCTCCTTGTATAGTTGGTTCTAGGTGTCCTTTGCTATAGGCACCTCTTAGTATTATTCAACACGTTTCCTCCACGAGTTGAAGTTGGGCAAGAAATTTGAGTCGAGACTAAATTCAAAATTAACAAGTTGAATTGATCATAATCAAAAGACTTCGTCAAGATATTAGCTACGTGATGTTGGGTCTTGATGTAGTCAAATATGGTTATGGCCCTAACACTTTCCTCGACAAATCTGATCATATCAACCCAAACACGGGCTTTTTGTGTAGAGAACCGAGTTTGGTAGCCCAATTGATGTTTGGGAGATTTTATAGGGCCTCCTCATTTTTGTTAAAAGGCCTTCCTCAGTAATAATTTAGCAAGTAAAATGGTTCATGGGGAGGCCTTCTAACAAAATTGGGGAGGCCTTATAAAACTTCCCTTGATGTTTTAAGAGGTAATTACTAGAAAGGTCAAAATAATATTGAAAATGAGTAGAAAAGCACTAAACATTTGAAAATTATTATTCAGGTCAAAAAGTGTGCAAATACTAAAATACCCATTTTTGTCATTTTGTGTAACTAAATTGTTTTATTTTTCTTTAAACTTTAAATCGATATAATTTTTGTTTGAGATGTCGGATTTCTATAAAAATTATATATTTAGAAATGATTTTTCATTAGCTTTCTAACAAGATCCACTTTCAATACTTTTTTTTCCAAAAAAAAAACCCAGAAAAAAACGGCGTTTTTTTCCTTTACGTTTTTCTGCAAACGTGTTTGCAACAATCTGTCATGCAAACGTGTTTGCAACAATGTAAACTGCAAACATGTGTCTGCAAAATAGAGATTCCAAACATGATTTGCAAAATTTGCAAAATATAATCTTGAGTTGCATATCTTGCAAACTCAATTTGCAAATCGAGAACTATTGAGATGTTCGAACCACTCGGTTCAGCTCAAATGGTTGATGCATCAAATTATTCAAAATTTTCACTGCAAAAGAATAAGCTATCGAAGTTGTTTTGATGATTCGACAAAGTAACGAGAAATATACTGATAAACTAAATTCTTACAGACAAAAGTATCATTCTTCGAATCAGAACAACACAATAAAAACTAAATGTACTGCTGCGAAATGTTTTCGAAACCTTAAAAAGATGTAATCGAGATAGGAAACAAATGAAAAATGCAGTGATTGAAATACTGAAGTTGCTTTTTTGTGACCCTTTTTCTTCTACAAGTCGCCGAACATTCGAATTCCAAAACCTTTCTGTTTTCCACTGTCAAATTCATCTTCAAAATCATCGTTGATAAATAATGAAACGGTGGAAACCAGAATATCCACCATCAAAGAGTTGCTTGTCCATTGACATACATGTCTTAGCAACTCTCCCATTCATATCTACTCCGGATAGTACACTTGCTGATGTATCAACAACTTTCCTTCATTGTTCAGTTTGCACTATGAGTTTCTTCATTTCAAACTCCAAACCTGCCTTTTCTCCTTTAATGGCTTCAAATTTCTAGGTTAATAGAGCAACATGATTGAAGTAACCCATGCTACTTTAACGGTTTGACACATAATTCAGTTTGTAGTTAGTATTGGAAGTAGGGTTGAAACTCTAGAAATTGAAAAGTTTGATGCTTGAAGAGTTTCAAAAGAATGCTGCTATTATGCCAATATAAAACCTAATCAGCAAAACTACATTGAAGATAGCTATTTGTGTAAAGAAATTTCCAGTAGTAAACTATCATAAGCCCTAAATGTCAAGAATTTAAAAGCTTATGGCTATGAATATCATCTTAACCAGTTAAAATTATTATTATTTTCCCCAACTCCACTAACATTTATACATTATCCTATTAGATAGAGATTGGCATTAAATCCTTAATTGGTCAATCTGAGTACAGAACATTGGAAAATAATCAATACCTAAATCATTCAAAGAAACAAAATTTAGGGTTACAATGAGCCAACTAAAAAACTTACATGATAGAGAGAGAGAAAGACTAACTCTGCCGAGTCTGAGATCAAGCAAATCCAGTGGAGTAGTATAACACAATGTCTTATTCTCTCTCTCTAAGATGGATTGGAGAATTTTCCCCCAAAAACCAGTGAGATCGAAAAGTTGTTGTTGTTCATTCAAAACGGGCTTCTGTTCTTTGTGTCTCTCTCTCTAGGCCGCTATACCGTACACATTTTTGTAGAAGAACAAACCCTAAAATGGTTCTCGTTTTAGATTGGCCTGAATTTTGTAGATCAGATTCCATTGTTTGAAGATTGATGAAGAAGTGCTGAAGGAGAAGAAGAAGAACAAACCCTAAATTGGTTCTCGTTTTTTAGGCAGAAATAGAGTAATAAGTTTAAGGGCATTTTGGGAACCAAAAGAATAGAAAATGACCTGAATGATAATTTCTCATATTATTTCAAACCTTATGTATCATTATCAATATTATTATGACAACTTTTGGTTAATAGAAAAAAATGATGGTTTTCTTGGTTATTATGATAATATTTTGAACCTAAATAGTCATATTAAGATCGACCGGTTTGTGGCAGTACACTAAATAGGGAAGTGTTTACTGACCTAATAATTGTTGAACAACAAACTACATAGATGGGGTGGTGGCGTAGTTGGGTACTGGGTAGGGAATAGGCCTCATTGCTAAGAGAGTGAACCTGTGGTAGAGACACTCCATTCTGTTTTCCCCTTCAACTTTCCATCTCACAAATCATCTACCACAAATTTCAAAGAAAAAGAAATATATATCACAAAAGATGTCTTTCATAAATAGAAGTTTAAGAACATTACAGATTGTTTTGTGGAATTTGAGGTCATGGTTCAAGCACTTCAACATTATTTTTGTTCGAGCGGTTTTATAGGTACAACAAATTCTTCTTCAAGAATGACCTTTCTTTGTGGCCACTATCCCAGTTGAATTTTAGTTGGGAGATGTGACTGGAGAATTTAAAGAGATAAATTTAAACACTTGTTCTCTCTAAATCTTGTCCGATCACGTCACTTACCCGGAAGACTGGCCTGGCCGTGCATTCTAGCCAGTCTAATTTTTTTTTTTTTATCATATACAACAAAATTTATTTAACATATTGTTTTAGAATTAAAAATACATATAGTCTCGTTTACTTGTGTTATTTATTTTGCAAACTTATCATGCTACATAGGTTTCCATAAACTATCATGTTTCAAAATCGCAGACGTGTGGAGTTCTTATCTTGCCCATCCATCTTTTGCATCTTAATTAATAATGCATTCAATCAGAAAAACAGAGACTGGGGTGCGTCTGTAGGCACCCCAAAAATTACTCAGGCTCAACTACACTCTTGGCACATTTTGTGTGCCTCGGAATGTCCCAATCTATTGGGCCCAGAGAGAGAAAGTGGCCAAGAATAATTTTGGGGGCGCTTATACACTCCCTTGAATTCCGGTCAGTCGATTTCCTCCAGGATTTATTAATTTTTTTTTCTTATTTATGCAAGCAGTACTTTATTTATGAATCAAACGTCTACAAGAAAAAGAGAAACACAAAACAAACAACATCTAAGCATAAAAGAAATACTTCGAATCAAAACAGAATTTATGGCCGAAACCTTCAAAAGCGGGAGAGTAGTAACGAAATCCAACCAACAAGAGTTTTAGTAGAGTCAGAATCTACTGCAACCATCTTGACTCAAGCATGAGATCTTGATAAACCATCACAATCCATAAAACTTCCGAACAAATCATTACGTACTTGGCCCAAAAACACAAAAATAAAGAACAACTCTCACCAGTGGCGGGACCAAGATTTGAAGTAGGCACAGGGTGAAAGTTGATGTCAAGAAAAATCATCTCTAAGAATTCAAATAAAAAATGAAAACAGTGACACATATTGTCGTAGTTCCAACGAGATTACAATATGATTGAAACTAGACAAACTAAACAGATACATTAGATAGTTGTAGTTGGAACTCGAACTGTCAAGATCCAAACACATTCGTAATAAGAAAATTTTTTACATTTGGTATAAGAAAAATTGAAATAAAAAAGAAATTGTCGAAACTTCATTTTAGTGCAAACAAAACTTCATGTAAATTGCGTTTGGTATATGTAACAGGAAGAATTAGCTAAGAAAAGATTAGTGTTAATTCAGAATCCAAAATCAAACACACCCTTGTATTCAATAAAGGAGTAGTAAATTTCTTATTCTAAAAACAAAGGTGAGGGAATTGAACTCATGACCACCATCCACCGTTTACGATGCCCAATTGACCACTTGAGTCAAAGAAGATAAATATTACTTTACAAAGCAGGTTTTCTTTTACATGTTAGTGGGTTGACCCAGACTGCAGTTAAGCCCACTAATACCTCTGACTCTCACGAAACATGATAGGGGGACTTAACATATTGAAAGTAAATCTATTAAGTTGAAATGTTTTCCTTACATTTCACGGTGAGACAGATTTTATTTGTGCAGATATTGAACACAATTTTTCCTCTGTCTCGGCTTATGGAGCAGGAAAGTAATGGGATTCTAGAAGCTTTACTCGTGAGACAAAAACATCTCACAAGAAAAGAAATCACAAGGTCACGGTCCCCTCACATAAATCAACTTAGGTTGTGTTTGTTTTTTTGTGAAGGTCTGAATCTGAATTGGCTGAATCTGAATTGACTGAACTGAATTAGATGAATCTGAATTGGTTGAGTAAGATGTTTGTTTTCCAAATCTGAATCATTTAATCTGACTAAGGAAAAGTTACATTTATAACCCCATTTATATTATTAAGGAAACAAAAAAAAACCCTATCTTTAATTTTTCTTTTTCACTTTCCCTTTCTCTCTCCTGTCCTCTTTTTCACTTTCCCTTTCTCTCTCCTGTCCTCTTTCTCAAAGTGCCGGCTGCTACTTCCTAGATCATCTAAACCCTAATTCACATAATAATAAAAAGATCTTGTTACCTTCTCTATCCTCCATAGTTGCATAAACGAGTACCTTCCCATTTTACTTTAGAAACGACTTAGATCGAAGACCAAAAGTTGTAGCTTGATGGAGTGGTGACTGTTGTATTTGCTCTCTTTCTCTCTCTCTCTCTCTCTCTCTCTCTTTCTCTCCCTCTCTCTCTCTCTATAGTAGAAGATTAGCCAAAGCCAGATTGACGCCGAATCTAACAAGGGTTTCCGACAAGATAGCTCTCACCAGATCCGACAAGGGTTAACAAGCCCTTCATGTGGTGGTGGTGGTGGTGGTGGTGGTGGTGGTGGTGGTGGTGGTGGTGGTGGTGGTGGTGGTGGTGGTGGTGGTGGTGGTGGTGGACGAAGAGTGTTCAGAAAGCCCATCATCTTGTTGTGATGGTGTTGAGGTGGTGGTTAGGGCGTGTTTGAGATTGGCACTGTGTGCTCTTGTTTTTTTGTTGTGTTATGTGGTGGTGGTGTTAGTGGTGGCAGCGACGGCGGTGGTGGTGGTGGTGAAATGAAGAAGATGAAACTAGAGTAATTTTAGGTTTTTGCGGGGGTATATTTGTCATTTGTTACTTTTCAACAGCTGGGTTGATTTTTCAGACTTGTTTTAAAGTCTGAAAAAACTGGGTCTTAATTCAGCCAATTCAGATGTCTAATTTAGTCAGCCAATGTTTCAGATTTTGTCAAACAAAAAAACAAACATCTGAAATCTGAATTGAGATCCAATTCAGATTTCAGATCTGAAAATTTTAAAAAACAAACAGCACCTTAATCTCATTCTTTCTAGAAGCTTTCCGAGGTGCCTAATTTTAAGCTCAGATGGAATAAGGCGCAGAAGTGGCCCTGGTAGGTAGTAGGTATGGCTGGAGATTTTAGAGCTGCCAGGGGTTTTGATGTCATATCAGTTAAGGGGACCCAAATTCTTGTTCTAATGGATATTTGTATATGATCTTCTTCTGTCTTGGAGCTGATTAGAATGAATCTTCCAACCTGTATAATTGGTACTATGATACATCAACTAACTTTTTTTGATGAGGAACATCAACTAACTTGTATTCCTTCTTTTTGGTTTACTTTATAATAATAACAACAACAACAATAATAATAATAAATAATCGTTTAGGTAGCATACTCGAAAACCTTATAGTATAAGATAAAATATACTCCCAAGAGACTCAAGAGACTAAGAGAATGTCCCACCACCAAATAATTGCGCGGAGGAGTCTTAACTGCTTAAATAATCAACACCTTCAAACGAATTAAATCGATTAATAAACTTGTAGTTAAATGAGTCAGAGTAGAGTTGAAGTCGATTTAGGCCAGGAAGCCAACAATTGACAATAGTTAGTGTGGAAGTAAAACTTATAAAGGTTTATACAAAAAAAAAAAAAAAAAAAACTAGTACAACTTACAAAGATAAATGGGATCGAATTATTGCAGGGCATTCTTGTTGGAATCGGAGCCGAATTTGGCTTGACCCGACTCGTCAAACTCAGAAACGGAATACTCCATTGCGTTCGTCTCGTCGAGCTCTTCAAGTTAGAGCCAAGAATCACTCGAATCCGATTCCGAATGAATGAGACATTCAAGTTTAAAGTTTGGACGAAGATCGGTTGAAATAAGGACTAAAACGTCAAAAGGGACAAATCATTTTGGGGATCGTTTGAGCGAAGCACGCGCGTCCAAATCTGGATGGCTGGCGTTCAGTCCGCGGGATTGCACGAGATCTAACGGACTCGTGTTGGATATCATGGGACAATGTTGGGACTTGTCGCTACGCGTTGGATCAACGAGATCCAACGGCGAGCGTTCACCCCGTGTCGGTCCATCTTCGGTACTTCGCGAGATCTTCATCCAACGGCTCATCTGTTGATCTGTTGGGCACGTTTCTGTCAGCATCCAACGCTTGCCGTTCTGTCTGCATATTTAAGGTAAATCCGACGCCCCAGATTATAAGCGACTTCAATATTCAGTTATACTTCATGTTTGGTCCCTAGTTCCGAACAGTTGTGTCCTAACACCCCAAAAGACACTATATACCCATTCACTTCCTATATAAACAACCCAAACTCACTTCATTTTTCATCAATCAATTCATTCTCTTCTTCTCTTCTCTTCTAACAATTAGTATTTCTGTGTGTCTGGAATACTGATTGGGAAGTATTCTAGTATATCTAGAAAAATGAAGAAAGAAGTTTTGAGTGAAGTGATAATCTTAAAGCGTATAGAAGATCGAAGTCATTCCCTTCTTCTCTTCTCTTCTAACGATCAGTATCTGATTGGGAAGTACTCTAGTATATCTAGAAACTCTTCTAACAAACAGTATCTGATTGGGAAGTATTCTAGTATATCTAAAAAAGGAAGAGAGAAAGTATCCGAGTGTCTAGAAGATCTATTCGCCTCAAGAGCTCATATTATTTACGAAAGTTCGCCCGCTTTCAGAATATAGAAGTACCATCTAAAATTCTGAAAGGATAGTCGTTGTATCCCGAAGGCATACACCCTAACGATTGGTACTGTTACGGGGGTGTAAAATGTCTTAAGGAATGAGAATTTATTCTCGCCTCGACTCCATAATCTTTTGTCTATCTTGGTTAATCCGAAAGAAGGAATTACTGATAAAGTCGGTATCCGCTTATCGTTTATCTCTCTATAACTTAGAGAAAGGAAGTTCCCTACTTCAACCTAGACTCTGACGTCCGAACATCATCCTCTATTGGCTAATTATTAACAAGTGTCCTCGTAGCTTGCTAGAACACATAAATTAAACAAGAGAAAACAAATATCATGATGTTTAATTTTATCAATCAGAAGTTAAAGTGTGGAGTTCCCGTATATGGATGAAGCTAGCTAACAGTATAAAAAGCTTTTGCTGCTAAAGATGCAGACACAAATGTTAGTTGTCGAAAACGAAAGATGATTGAACTACATTTAGCAAGTAAAATTAAGTATGTACTACACTTTTACATACTTTAAGCATTTGCAGTCTTCAAGCATTGAGCTGACTCGGTGTTACTACATCAATAACCTTATTTCTTTTACCTTCAAAAGAAACAAGAGCAATCACAAGACTCACCCACTATCAAAAACCAGTTCCCTGTTCTTCTTTTTGTTCTTCCATTGACTAAGATTCTCTTATTTTTTTGTTTTCTCCTCCACTAGCTATCTTCGTTTTCTCCTCAAAGCTTCGCTCTCAGGTTGCCTTTGCAAAATTCTTGATTTCTCATCATAAACACTATGCACGTCCAATGACTTTGATCTCCTAAGAATTCCAAATGTGCATCTGACTTTCTTATGCTATTTTCCATCTTGAGTGACTCGATCAATTGAAAAGAAAACAAATTCCCTAATTTCTATCTCCAATTATGCATGTTTTTCGACTCAAAACCCTAATTTCATATCTAACGACAAAAAAAAAGAATCATCTAAATATTGAACATAAATTAAGAAGTCACGCCCGAAACTACTTAGAAATGATGGGGCCATTTGGAAAATAACCCCAGCGTTAGTTACCCCTACACTCTCACACCATTGAACGGAGGACACTCCCACTTTTGTCCTCTAATGGCACCTGTAAGTTTTTGTACATATACTAGCATTTATGCTAACCGGCTGTTTGGTAATTAATTAAAGCAGCACTTATTCTAGACGGTTTTTCACATCGACGGTTTCAACTTTCACCCTATCTGTCTGCTAAAAACAAGGGGAGGCGCCCACTGCCTCTCTCTCTCTCTCTCTCTCTCTCTTTCTCTCTCCCCTGCCTAAATATCATCTTTCTTCTCTCTCTATAAAGCTTCCAACTCCCCCCTCTCTCACTCTTGCCTTCTCTCTCTCTCTCCCTTTTTTCAAAGTAGTATTTCTCTTTCTCTCTCTAGATTTCCAAATTCTTCTTCCAATGGCAGGAAGCAAAACCCTATCTTCTTCTACTTCATTTCAACTCTCTCACAATCATAACCGCTTACCCTCCGCCTCCTCCTTCACCAAAACAATCAATTTCCAGCGATCGATGTCTTTCCCCAATCAAAATCAAAGCAAATTCAAAATCCAAGCTACCTCAGCAGAAACCCTACCAAGATTCAATGCTAAGAAATCCAAAAACTTCTATGAGATTCTGCGAGTCAAAGAAACAGCTTCACTAGCAGAAATCAAAACCGCTTACAGAAGTCTAGCGAAGAGGATTCACCCTGACGCAGCTACATCTGAATCGGATAGCAGCGAATTCATTGAGATTCATGAGGCATATGCAACTTTATCCGATCCAACGGCAAGAGCTCGCTATGATTTTACCATGCGACTCGTCGGAATGAAGAGATGGGATGATGGAATTGGAAACCCTATATTTGTGGGTCGGGTAACAAGAAGGTGGGAGACGGATCAATGCTGGTAATTTTTAGGGTTAGGCTGGTTTAGGTTAGGTAGGTCATTCATGATCGTGGGGTTTACTTCTCTCTTTCTCTCTCTAGAATTCTCAATGTCCTATGGGGGAAGAGAGCTTGAAAACCCTCGATTGATAATGACTGGAAGACAAAGGGTATGCTGAGGCTATTGATATGAGATTAATGGAGGTGAAGAAGGGGAGTGTTTGGTTAGTCTGTCTTTTTCAATTTCCCCAATTTTGTAAAGCAATTCCCTCTGTAAATATTTAGTAGAATTTTGAAATGGTGGAAGGAAACAAGATGATTTCCAATCGGCTTCTTTTTTTTTTTTTCCTTTTCTCTTATTAATTCTTATCATCATATCATAATAATTCGATTATTTCCATTGACTTTTGCCTTAGGCAATGTTTGGCGCTACAGAAAAGAAACAACAGTCTTAAATACTCTTAATGTTATTCTCAGTAATACTTCAATGTTTTGTTTGATACAAAAAATAGGGCCATCAAGACTGATTTTGAACATAGATGATTTGATTTACTATTGTAAGAGATGAAAGAAATGCAACCCAATTCACCATCTTTTTTGTTGATTTCCCTTTTAAGGGCCTGTTTGATACACAAGAAAATCGGGTTAGAAAATAGATTTTGGTAAGAAAATAGATTTTCCGCCGTTTTGTTAAACATAAAAAAAAGGTATAAAACCAATTTCCAACGGGAAAAGAAAGTTGGAAAAAAGAGTGCAAAGTTTTATCACATTTTATATGGTAAATTGTTTTTCTCACCTTCTCCCCCATTTTTGACTTCTGTCCTGGATAACTCTCTCTCTCTCTTTATTGGTCTCTTTTGCAATATTTTCTCTCTCAAGTGTTGAACTTCATTTTCGATAAAGATCAAGAATCATCTCCAGATTTAAGTATTAACCCAATAATATGGAAAAAGATGAGATGAAATTTCAATTTCAAATAAAGTAACAAAATTTCTATAGGTCATAATACAATATAATTCACATATTGTAGAGTACAATAACCAACATGAGCGAGTATGAAGATCCCTAAAACACCGATCAAAAGCCCTAATCCTGTTTAAGTTTTTTCTTCACTGACAGACTGAAAACCTTAAAATGCCAGTTCCTGATTTTGAGATTTGGGAACGAGAATATGAGATTTGGGAAAGAGAAAATAAGGAGAAGAAGACAAAATTCTGAAGGCACCCCTTAAAGTCCAATTAATATCTTATTTTCTGAAGGCACTCCTTAAAAAGTTTATTTTGTACATTACTTTCTAAAGACACCTTTTATTTTTCCTACTCCTTGTCGAACCTTCAAACATAATTTCACATGTTAAAATTTTGATTTTTTTTTCCATTAAAAAATTCACTTGCACATCCAAATATTTCACCCGAATCAAATAGAGACTAAGTTTGTATTCATACTTTGTTGGTAATGTGATCCATGCTGCATTTCAACTGCCAAATACTATTTTATGATATTATTAATAAACTTATGGTGCGTTTGGTTGCAGGATTCATGAATCCACAGATTCATGAGTCTTTGGGATTCATGATTCCACAGATTCATGAATCCAAATGGTTTCTTTTGGTTTGTTTGGTAACCAATAAGAATTCTAGGATTCCTGATTCCTTCATTTAAAATCCTTTGATTTGTTTGTCTATTATATTTGGATTCTTACAAAATAAGATTCTAATTAGAATAATATCCTTCAAATTCATGAATACTATCCCAAAAACAAAATCTCATCCAAATATTGTCTCTAGGTAACTGAAATTTCATGAAACTTATTTTTTTTCACGAAAATTTCAAAAATAGTTAATTCTTTCTACAAAATAATTATTTCAAAATAATTATTTTTTTTTCAAAATCATTATTTTTTCCTTCTACAAAATAATTACTCTATAAAAATAATGATAAAAAAAATTTAATGATTTTTGAAAAAAATTAATGATTTGAAAAAAATAATGATTTAAAAAAAATAATGATTTTTGAAAAAAATAATGATTTTTGAAAAAAATAATGATTTAAAAAAAAATTAATGATTTTTGAAAAAAAATAATGATTTTTGAAAAAAATAAGGATTTAAAAAGAATAATGATTTTTGAAAAAAAAAATAATGATTTTTGAAAAAAATAATATGATTTAAAAAAAAAAATTAATGATTTTTGAAAAAAAATAATGATTTCTGAAAAAAAAAATAATGATTTTTCAAAAAAAATGATTTTTGAAAAAAATTAATAATTTTTAATAATTTAAAAGAATAATGATTTTTGAAATAATAATTATTTTAAGTTTGAAATTTAGGTTTATTAATCCAAAATCCTAGCAAATCTTAGGGGGTAGGGTGGGATCTTGGAATTAGGAATCCTTAAGATTTAAGAGTCATAGGATTCTTGGTGGCCAAACAGACCAAAGATTCATGATTCTTACCAAATCTAACTTTTGATAGGAATCCTACTTAGGAATCCTGCAACCAAACTCACCATTAATAAATATTATAGTTTCTGTTTGCATAACAATATTATTACTGATTCATATCTGTTACTCTACAACGAGTGGTTCACCACGAGGCGGTCAATATGAAAACTGAACAACTCCACACGTTTAAAAGCAACGTTAAAACGACACAATCTGCATAATAACGAATAGGAATGACACGATGTGGTCAAATGGGTCATGGTGTGCAATGGTTTTGCTCAAAAACCTGTATGGCCACACTCCATTTAAAAGTAGTCCACACTCCATTAAAAAATTGCAACACAACCAATCACAAAATGTGAACTGTCGTCAACAACTGTTTCGTCAGGTGGTTGTGCATCAACTCTAAAAGCCCAGAAATCACAAGTTCGATTCACGATGGAGGTGGAACCTGATGATGTCAAAAAGTGGTTGATTTGGTTATCTTCCTGAGGATTGAGATCTATGATCAGATGGTGAACTTTCCTAAGGTATTTGATGAAATCCAGGAGAGAACTCAAACTCCGAGTTTAGGATATGGCAATTGGTCTCTTTCCAGGGCAAGTCGAATCTGCTTATGTATGTTTGAATGATCGTCGTAGAGCACGACTAAGATGACGCGGTGGTAAAGGCACTTCTGTTGATGATATCCACTGTGACAGAAGACACATTACAGTTGGTGTACGAAAAGTGGACCTTTTGGCTCTATCTGGCCTTCCAGGTCATTAGTGTGCTTCAGGTACAACAGAGATTGGATGGGCCAAGCTCGTTCTAGCAGATCGCTCTAATTCGAGTCTCTAGTCATATCAGAGCTCAGGTGCCTAAGAGACTCATGCCAACTTTCCATGTCACAGATCAATTAACAAGATACCGTCGGATCCACCTCGATGATGGCTTTGACGCGGGTTGGTCCATATGCATTTTGATCAATTTGTTGACCTCTTCTTAACTTCGTCAAAGTTAACAAATATTTGGCTCAACACGAGTCTCCCACTCCTTAACTAAAAGAAGAGAAGATGAGGAGTAGATGAACTTCTTGTCAGAGTTCATTTGCAATGCTAATGTATCAATATTTTATGGTCTGGATGCATACCTACTAGAGCATCCAGTCGCACTCTGCTTGGGGATAAGGTGAAAAATACAACTTTTAGGGGGGGTAGTGGAGCAAGACTTTCGCGGACTCTCAAGAGTCCGCGAAAGTCTGAGGCATTCAAATCCAGACATTTGAGAGTCCACGAAAGTTTGAGGCATTCAAATCCAGACATTTGAGAGTCCACGAAAGTCTGAGGCATTCAAATCCAGACATTTGAGAGTCTATGAAAGTCTGAGGCATTCGATTGTAGACAAAATATGTCCCAGACTTTGGTGGATTTCATAGTTTGATGGATTTGTGAAGGATTTGGGACAAATTTGGAAGCCAAAATGTCTTTCAAAAAACAAGAGACATTTGAAGTCCATCATGTGATCAAACAACAATAACAATATTAAAATAATAAATGTCTACCAAATGTCCGTCAATGTCCACAAATATTCACAGATGTCTACGAAAGTCGAAAAATATATTTTTGAAATGTTAGTATAAATATATTATTTCATGTGATTAAACAATAATAATAATATTAAAATAATAAATGTCTACCAAATGTCCATCAATGTCCACAAATATTCACAGATGTCTACGAAAGTCGAAAAATATATTTTTGAAATGTTAGTATAAATATATTATTTCATGTGATTAAACAATAATAATAATATTAAAATAATAAATGTCTACCAAATGTCCATCAATGTCCACAAATATTCACAGATGTCTACGAAAGTCGAAAAATATATTTTTGAAATGTTAATATAAATATATTATTTCATGTAATTAAAAAATAATAATATTATTAAAATAATAAATATGTACCAAATGTCCATCAATGTCCACAAATATTCACAGATGTCTACGAAAGTCGAAAAATATATTTTTGAAATGTTAGTATAAATATATTATTTCATGTGATTAAACAATAATAATAATATTAAAATAATAAATGTCTACCAAATGTCCATCAATGTCCACAAATATTCACAGATGTCTACGAAAGTCGAAAAATATATTTTTGAAATGTTAGTATAAATATATTATTTCATGTGATTAAACAATAATAATAATATTAAAATAATAAATGTCTACCAAATGTCCATCAATGTCCACAAATATTCACAGATGTTTACGAAAGTCGAAAAATATATTTTTGAAATGTTAGTATAAATATATTATTTCATGTAATTAAAAAATAATAATATTATTAAAATAATAAATATTTACCAAATGTCCATCAATGTCCACAAATATTCACAGATGTCTACGAAAGTCGAAAAATATATTTTTGAAATGTTAGTATAAATATATTATTTCATGTGATTAAACAATAATAATAATATTAAAATAATAAATGTCTACCAAATGTCCATCAATGTCCACAAATATTCACAGATGTCTACGAAAGTCGAAAAATATATTTTTGAAATGTTAGTATAAATATATTATTTCATGTGATTAAACAATAATAATAATATTAAAATAATAAATGTCTACCAAATGTCCATCAATGTCCACAAATATTCACAGATGTCTACGAAAGTCGAAAAATATATTTTTGAAATGTTAATATAAATATATTATTTCATGTGATTAAAAAATAATAATATTATTAAAATAATAAATATTTACCAAATGTCCATCAATGTCCACAAATATTCACAGATGTCTACGAAAGTCGAAAAATATATTTTTGAAATGTTATTATAAATATATTATTTCATGTGATTAAACAATAATAATAATATTAAAATAATAAATGTCTACCAAATGTCCATCAATGTCCACAAATATTCACAGATATCTACGAAAGTCGAAAAATATATTTTTGATTAGCACAAATATAATATGCATTACACATTTTGTCAATGGACTCAAAATCTTAAAATGTCCCCAGGACATTTTGTCTATGGATCAAATGTCTTGAAATGTCTATAAAGACATTTTGTCTACAAACTCTCAATGTCTTGAAAATGTCTATGAACACATGTTGTCTATAATAAGTCATTCGAAATGTCTTGAAATGTCTACGGGACATTTTGTCTATGAAAGTCTGTGAAAGTCCCGTTCCACTACCCCCCTTAGAAAGAGTGTCCGTAGTGGTGCCCATTGAGCTTCTTTAAATTCTTGTGGTGCCAAGAAATTTAACATAATGCCACTAATATTTCTCAAGGGAAGTTATATAGGCGCCCAAAATCTCTACCTTGCCCACATGATTCGCCCATGACTTGGTCAATTCGCTACGATTGAGGAAGCTCGTGAGTATTTGTACCAACAAGGCTACACAACCCACCTCTAGGGACTCCCACTTGAATCGCATGTGAGAGAAACAAGAGTTTCCTTGTTTCTCTCTCATCTCACATGTTTAGTCACGTGGAGAGAGAAACAAAGGTTTCTCTCACATGCGGTTCAAGCGGGAGTCCCTGGAGGTGGGCTGGGTATACTTTTTGTATTTGTACTCATTCGAGTGAAAAGAACACACAAGACATTTGCAGGTGTGAGGAGGAGCGCCTACAAACACCAATAGTTTTTACTCTTAAACCTCATCGCTTATTACTTCTCTAGGCAGTCGTCCACATTTATCAGAATCAGACTAAAGCATATTTGGCGAAATTTCAAGAATACCCATTGTTTTTCTCAATTTGGGGAGGACAATGTTGGCAATAAATATAAAATTTAAGCAAAAAATTAAATTTTGTTTTAATCACACCATTATAAATAGGTGGAAGGAAATAGAACTCAGAGGAGTAATAACAATTTAGGGAGAGAGAGAAGATGAGAAAGCTAAACAAAACTCAAAATGCTTCAACAATGGCTGAAGCTGTAACAAATAATTAACACCCTATTCTTTTTTCTTTAATATGAAGTCCTTCCTAAGGAAGATTGTTTCTTGTTGGGTTTTTGAAGAACAAGGGATGGCCCAAACCAATCCACGGCTTACCCAATACCAAAGGTCTCACCGGAAACCACCAGGCGTGGTGGCTGCTGCTTCGAATAACGAAGAATCTAGTTTTCCTCTGATTTATTCTCCTAATGGGGAAAGGGGTACCGGTGAGATCAAACTGAAGAAATTGAAATCATTATCGGAGAAGAATAAGCAGTGGAAACCATCTCTCCGTCCAATTTCTGAGGATAAGGTTGTTGATTTAGTGACCGGAAGGAGTACTAAAGGAATGATGACGACGAAGAAGAAACTGTCTGTGAGATCATCCATGTCGGTGGCTCCGATTCATGTTCACGACGACGATGGAGATTTCAGGTAAAAAGTTAGTAGTAATAAAGAGAGAAATCTTTCTTTTTGCCTTACTTTTTGGGTTTCATTAAAAAGAAAAAGTAAATAAAGTGAGGTTTCGGTGGCCATACTCCTGCCCGTGAATGAAATGAAAACCTTTATTTCATTTAATGTTCATTGTTATTAAATATGTTTGCTTCACATTTTCATTTTTCTATTTTAATTTTTTCATTTCGATTAAGTTAGTTTTATGATTGAAATTTGAAAGGTTGAGCTTTATTTTCACCCATTAAAGATGACAAATTTTTAGAGTAGTACTCAATTTTAACAGTTGATTTTTATCTTGCTTATTTATCCGTTTAAAATTAGGTCTTCGGTCTCTCATTTTTCTTTGCCGGAGAAGGGTTGTCCACCTCGTGTCGGTGAGACCCTTCATAAAAAAATCTTTCTTTTTTCTTCTTCTCCTCTTCTCACCACCACCGGTTGCCTACCAACATAATCTCTCTTTCCTTCATTCTCTCTTCTTATACTCCCTTCATCTCCATCATCCCTCGGCAAATCTGATCCACCGACATGGAGAAGAAGAAAGGAAGAAAACGAAGGTAAAAATATTTGACGTTGGGCAACAAGCAACCAAGCAAGTGACTGACTGTCAGTCTGTCACCAACCCTTCTTTGACAAAGAAAGATATAGAAACATGAAAGACCTAAGTTTTCAAGAAATGGAGAAATAAATATTCAAAGTTCAACAATTAAGGTTGACTAACAATTTTTTTTTAAAATGAGACCATTTGGAAGCGTGGTAAGTTAGTTATCCCTAAGAGCAAAAATAAAATCAGCATATAAAAAATTTAATTTCAAGAACAATGCCGCGAAACTACTCAAAAGATGATTTTTCTCCTCAAAACTAGGACACAAACTCTCAAGATTCTGAAAGTTATAATCACGTACATTACTAGATCTGAGTAATTTTATTGATGCAATAGTGTCACAACAACAGTTACGTAACATATTTATTTTGTGTGGTTCAGATTGTCTTCAACAAGTTTTAGAACTACAAAAACAATAAATTCAAATGAATTGAAAAAATTGCATCAATAAAAAAGTAATCTTGTTATACAATTACTACAACTCAGTTGTTTAAATAGTCTTTTGTTCAGAATGAATGAAAAGTTTTTTGTTTCAACAAAAATTTATGTATTGTTCTTTTTTTCAGGCAAGCACCAACTTTCACGGCCACTCCAGCTTTCTCTCCGCCGACCTTTCTCTTTTGATAGATATCAAGCTATTGTGACAAAAACATGGGAAATTTCTACTTTTCACTTCATATATGGTTAGTTTGGTATGACCTAGTGGGTGTGCAAACAATTATGTGGTTGTTTATGAAATTTCTGCTATGGCACTGTATTGTTGGTTTAACCTAGTTGATAACTGGTGCTTGCCAAGAAATTTAAATCACCTTGATTTTTAATAAAGAGGATCACAAGGAACCATACTTTATGAAAAAGAAGTGTATATTATTGTGGACTAGAAATCACTATTGGTATAAGCCTGAAATAGTGTATCATCAATTGAAAAGACAAATAAATAAAGACAGACGAAGAAGAAGCATTTCGAGGCTTCTTTGGGTTTTATTAGAGTATGTTTTCTTTTCCGAAAGGTTCTATAAGCGTCGGCGTTCTTGTTATACCAGAAGGCCATACCCATACAGGCAAAATTTGTGGGCGTTCACGTTACAAATGTCCGCCTATAAGCAATAACGGGTCCTATAGAGAGACGTCACAAACTTCTCACAATGCATAAACTCCAAAAGGCAGAAGTTAAACTCAAATTCTTATTAGATTTGATTTTCTCAATCCAACTTTGGCAGAAAATGAGAGATAAATGAAAACAAGAAAAAGCAAAAAAAGAGTACATCAAACGAGCAAATTCTCCAACTCCATTAAACAACCAACCTCTCTTTCTCACCACCTTCCATACCAGCCATAGTATCATACATAGGCTTGTTTAGGGTCTCTGGAAGTAGAAATACAAGCAATCCACCAATCATCCCACATATACCAAACACCATGAATGGCAATCTACCACCCATAACCACAACCAACGGCGCCAAAATCGCTCCCATCTGTGACGCTTGTGTAGCACAACCCAAAGCTGCATTCCGAACAACTGTTGGGAAAAGTTCCGCCGTATAAATAAACAACAAATTGTAAGTCCCTGCCATTCCAAATATACCTAAAATCCCACACACCACTCTAACTAGCTTCCACATTCCATAGTTTGGTACTAGACTTCCTGCTAAACAAAATGCTCCACTAAACCACATTGTTCCCATACCTAATGGTTTTCGCCCGTACTTGTCCAATAGAATTGCCGTTAATGTAAATGCTGGCATCTCCGCTACGGCATTTAGAAGAACGTTAATATAAAGGTTTGTTTTTAGGTTTACAACGTTCAAACTGAGCCCATAATAGACGACTGAGCAAAAGAAATTGATGAAGATTGTAAGTATTAAACGAACACGAGTCATAGGCAATTTCACTACGTCGATTAGGGTACCCGATACAGCTTCATTCTCTACCTTGGATTTCTCTGATTCATTTGTTGATTTATTGCTATTATCATCATCAAGTACTAGTTGAATTCCTTCCGGCAATTGATTTCCATTTCCTAGTGCAATTTCCCTCATAATTCTCAGTGCACTTTCAGTTTTCCCCCGAACAAGAAACCATCTGGGGGATTCATTAATGAATGGAATGACCAGTATGAGGTACAGAATTGAAGGGATTGAGGAAGCTATGTAAAGTGCTCGCCATGATTGGAAAATGTAGGCAATACCAGAGAGAATTGCAATTCCACCAGAGAAGAAGTAAAAAGTTGACATTCCAACCCAACCTCTCCAGTTAGGACCTATGGGTTCGGTAGAGAGGACGAAGGCACATAAACCAACTCCACCAGTGGCCAATCCGGTGAGAAACCGAAGTGAAGTATAGACCCAAAAGTTTGGAGAGAATGCTGTTAATAAACCAAAAACGGCGTTAAGAACACAAACGACCGTTAGAGATCCTTTCCTTCCTACAAAGGAATCTGACAAATGACCGAATATCCCCGCACCTGAAAATATGAAAATCAGTTAAAGATCATGATCTACTACCATTTCACTACATAGCATTTCACATATGTAAATAAATAGTCCAAACATAACCATCCGAACCGATCTAGTTAAGAAGTTATGATCCAGTATAACTTCACTAAGTAGCATAATATTTCGGAGATGTGAATAGATAATTCAATAGAACGATCCAAATTGATCCATTTGTTTTTCCAACCACTACAATCAAACTATGATTCGGATCGGTTGTGTAATGTACCAAAATATTTGAATTGGGTCCATCATTGAATGTTCTATTTTACCAACTAACAAGTAAACGATGTTATATTTTTTTAGAATTTTCGTATCCACTCGAGGTCATACCAAAACATATTAGACCTCCCCAATTTTAGTTGTTGTGGCTCTAGGAATGCCACCAAGAATCATGTGTTTTCAAGCATTTGAAAGGAATAAAATGACAAAAAACCAAACAAGAATTATTCAATTCTCCACTTTATGGTTATCCTTTATTATCCTTCTCCACCTTTCTCCTTACTTTTAGATACTATCTTCATCTTTCTCATGCTTGATTGTTATTATTGTTATCCTTCTTTATACTTTAGCTTTCTTTATCTTTCTCTCTTTTAGAAAACAGCTACCTAGACTTTACCATTTTGGTCTTTTAATTTTTATTTTATTTTTTAAGTTAATGACAGTGCTTTAGAAGAAAAACAAATTTCTATATCTATGGGGATTCGAAGTATGATTTCTACCAAGTAGTTTACTTCGATGTCGTAATAACTAAAGAACCAATCTATAGTTAAATCTTGGTTTATTTGTCTATTTGGGTGTTATTCTCGTATATTTTTAATAATAAACCCATAGATATTCGCCTTTTACGTCTGCTAATTTGGTTTTATGTGAATGTGTCCACCACTAAAACCGACAAAAAAGACCTTATAATAACCATGGTGGGTTCATATATATCTATATTACACATTGGATCTTACCAACTATAGAAAACTAATATAGGAATAAAAATAATATTCTTATGAAATCTGGATCCAAAATTGTTAATGATTTTTTTTCCCCTCACACTAGCCATGGAAGATTGGTCTGGGTCTGGGAATGATTTTTATAAATTATAATGGAGAATGTCTTGTCAGGAATATACAAGTGGAACTATTTTTTTTTTAAAGCATTTACAAGGGCTATAAAAATAGACAAGTTGACTATATTTCAGTATGATTTTTAACAATTCCATATTGTTAAATACTTCATAATAAAATATTTTTATTTTTCAAAATAAACACACTTAAATTAGACTTTCACAAAATATAATAAAAAATTAAAATGATCGTCTGTCATAGAGTGTAGCAAGTAAAGAATAATAAAGTATAAGCACCACCAATAAATGCCACTATTACGAAGAAAGAAACAGCGTAATTTTCTCTTTTCGATTAGAAGAACGATCTATTCTCTCAAAATATGGCCTAACAATCTATACTATAATGTTATATAGGTTTCCTAAAATATTACAGACACATAGGAAAAGAATTATAATCTTCTAAAGGTATATTAGTCTTTTTTGCATTTATCGAGTATGTATAAATTATAAAACATAAAGCTCGAACTTTGACTTACTTTACTTGTACTTTATAAGTGCACAACATTTATTAAGTGGTAAAACAAACACTCAAATTTGATTTCTTGCACTTAATATCCCTCTAGTACACTCAAATTTAATACTATGATGAGGAAAAGCCAACCAGGCCACCACCATCTAAACTAAGAAATAAGACAATTATAATAGCTCCAATAGTGTCTATATTTGGATGTTCATATATCACTCACATGGAATATGATTGTGACCTAATTAGTCTTTTGAGCTGTGCCCGGATATTCATGGGAGTCAAAAAAAAGATACTCAAATTTGAAATTTGAATTAGTACCAAATTTTGTCATGCATAAATAAGGAATGGTTTTATTTGAGCCCTAATTTGATGGGAATTTGAAATCTTACTATTAAAAATGACTAATATACCCTTAGTAATATTATTATAGAAATATAAATCGTAAGGGCAAATTAGGGTTTAAAAGAGAAGAAATATGGAAGATAAGTAAACTCACCAACCATACACCCAGCAAAGAAAACGGATTGAACCAATCCGACTTTATATTTATCAGAACAGATAAGTCCCCATTCAGATACGGTTGAACTTCCGGATCCACCGACCCATTCCCATGACCCGGGTTGAAACCCACATACTGATTTCGCCATTGATGAACAACCAGAATCAGTACCGGTACATCTCCAATCAGGTTGACGATCACCAAATATCATAACCATTGTATGAAAAGCTTCTAATGCCCAAGCTAAGCTTGTTAAAATAAAGTGTTTTAATTGCCATGACCCGAATTCACCTGAATATTTCTGTAACATTTCATCTATACCCATTTTTTCATCTTTTCCGGCGTGGGTTTTTGCCGGAATAAGTAGTGAAGATGTTAGATCTTGGTCGCCGGAATCTGACGATGGTACCGGCATTGTTTCTGAAAATCTTCTCCCCTGTTCTGTTCTTTTCTGATTTTCTCTCTCTCTCTAGTCTCTCTACGTTCGATATATTTATAGAGAGTGAGAAGGGCGACTCCGTAAGTAAGTGAAAGACTTGTGTACACGTGGCAGATTATCTGACCTTTGGAATTTGACTCGGATTCAATTTGAAGTTGATCTTCTTTATTATCGGGTTCGGTTTTGTTATTCGCAGGGACGTATCTACAGCCAGGCCAAGAGGGGCCATGGCCCCCCTTGGCTGGCTGCATTTCCAATTATATTGTGGTATTATATATTATGTAAAGTCCAAACTAAACAGACAGTAGGAATAGCGGGATGGTAGCTATGGCTCTTTGGCAACATGAGGGACGTGAGTTCAAATCCGGGCTTGACTATCTTTTTATGAGATTTTTGTTATTTTGAAAATAAATGAAAAAAGTTATTTAAAGTTACAAAATTTTCATAGTTCCACAATGTTTTCCTCTATTCAAGTAAAACTGTAAACCCAAAATTTTCCTTGGAGTACAATTTATGAAAGGATATTTAGTATCGGCCCCCCTCGATTTCGAGTCCTGGTTCCGTCTCTGGTTATTCGGATCGGAATATCAAAAAGTAATTTTTAATAGGTTTAGGATTATGATGATGATTATTTGCTAATTGGGCATGAGGTAGTGAGCACGTGGGATAAATGACTGAGCATGCTTATGGCAAGGATACTCATAGAGAGAGAAAAAGAAAACAGAAAAGCTAAACAAATTCCTAACTAAAAAGTTTGAAGTTCAACAAAAAAATAAAAATAAAAAGTACTTTCAACAAAAAAAAAAAAAAATTGACATCAAAATAGTGGCACTATTTTGCTCCATGGAAGTTTTATAGGGAATACCCATATTTGTTAGAGGTAATGATTTTTCAGTCAAAACTTAGTCAAAAAAAAGTTGATTAAATATGGCTAGAAACAATTCCCTTATCGTTCGGTATTGAGGTGTTTATTACTCACAAGAAATCGGGTAGGTACCTCTTGCCGGCGACGTTAACTCAAGAGCCCCATTGATTGTCGAAAATCCCCACTTGAAGAAGAAGAAGGAAGAAAATTTTTTTAACGGGAGAACTTATCGCGTTAATTTTGTCGTTATGTCAAACTCAAATCGACATTGCTTTCCTTTATCGGCATCGCCTTTAAAAATAATATGATATAAAAGGGATTGCCTTTACCAGCATTGTCTTTAACAAAAGAAGACGACAACTTCTCTTTGGTGGATACGTGAATAATACAGGGAGATTATTTATCCACTAGCCACATAAGTGCAAGTAAGCATTTCAGCATTTTATGTATTTTCGAAGTTTTGTCTAAAATAAAACATCTCCTCCTTGAACATCTCAAATAAGGCACTTAAGAAGGATTTTAATAATCTTGGAAGTCAATTAAGATTCTCTTTGTGAAGTACATTAAAATAGAGAATTTATAAATATTTTGTATTCCAAATTAAAATTTATAAAATAACTTCACTCAATAGATATGTAAATCCTAAATTTAATAGGAGAAAAGTAATTGTAATTATTAAAGGGTGACTGTTCATCGCCAAATTTATAGCCACTTCACATTTGTGTCGTGTTTATTTCATCTTCATGATGTACCTATTTCATTTAATACATAATTCTCTGTGAACCCAATTTAGCTGGTGTATTCCTTGCTCTTGCTCTTGCACTTGCACTGAGATAAAACACACTCCCCCTCTTAAAAAGAGATAAAACACAGTGGAAATTTGATTTTCTGTGTGGAGAGACACTGTAACTCAATCAAGCTAAGTTTCATTGTTAAATTAGGTACTGTTATATGGAACAAGATTTGAATCTAAAATTTTACATTAATTAATGGAGTATAGAACAAAACATAATGGGCACAAAGAATATTACATGAGGGAGACAAGGGAGATGAAAGAATCTACAAAGTTGAGAGGGCCGGACAGAAAAAGACACAACATATACCTCAGGTTATTTTTTCAAATCCACATAATAATGTTTCTTACAACTCACCCTCTTTGACCCTTTCAACAAAAATATATATAAATCAAACAAGCATATATATATTAGGCATGAGATAGCTTCCAACTACCCCACCATCCATCTTTTCTTTCTTTTTTTTCTTCATATTTTGGATCTTATTGTTTTTTTTTTTTTTTTTTTTTTTTTTTTGATGAAGAGGATCTTATTGTTGGGTACTGTCTAATTGGAAATTATAAGCACCATGAAACTTCATACTACATGATATAGTTCTAAGACCAGTTTTTAAGTTAATTGGACATCCTTTCCTATCAAGACTTTCACATATATTAAATATTCTAACTAAACAGTACAAGTGACGATCTTTTGACTTATAATTACAAATTAACGTCACATTCAATTGAGCAACAAAACATCAGTAAATTCTTTATCAATTATTATACATGAGAAAAAAAAATCACATAATTTTATTAACCTGTTGTAATCAGTCCCACACCGATGGCGAGACGGAGTGTGGTGCTCATCTTAAGAGGTTAAACACCCTTCACTAGTGAGACTTTTGAAAATCATGAGACCCTAAAGTGCCAAAGAAAGCAATATCACTAGTCTAGGAGTCTGGTCTGCCTCATCGTACAACACGTTATCAGCACGATTCGCTCTACTATGATGTGGTCTTGGGAGGGTTGTTGTAATTACACCTACATCGGTGGTAAGACGGAATATGGTGTTCCTCTTAAGAGGTTAAACACCTTTCCCTAGTGAGGCCTTTGAAAATCGTGAGGCCCGGAAGTACCAAAGCAAAGTGAAAACTAATGAATTTTAAATAATCCGACGAAGGGATTCGATGCTTTTCCTTAAGGTTGGAAATCCACAGACTTTACCACTGGAGCCTGTGTAATCTCGTGTTATAAGTACCTACCTGGAATAAAATATGGGAGATGAGCCCGGACAACTGCCCAGACTGATATCCACAAAGTTCTGCCCCTGCATCAGATGTAATCTTCCTTGACCAGTTGTAAAGAAGAAGTTGTCTACAATTTATCTACTGTTTAGTACCGAATGCCTAGATGAATATACGATAATGACAATATGTCTCATTAACATAAGTATTTGAAATCACTCCTTACGCTCTCTACAAAGAGTGTGCTGAGATTACTAAGTAGCTATTCATCCCTAAGAGAATAGCTCGAGGCACAAGTCTTCTTGAAAACAAAAAGGGTTATTTCCCAAATAGACCCCAACTTTGTGACCAGTTTCCTGCCTAACTCCCTACTTTATCGAAATACCTACTTTATCAAAATACCCGGATGGTCCCCTTTTTAAGATTTCGTCATAACAACGTTAACTAGTCATCATTTCTCTCTCCTCCATCTCATCACCTCTCTCTGCCACCTCATTTTCTCGCCACCAAAGTCGTCTGCCACCTCATTTTCCTCTGTCTCTCTCTAAATTTTTTCTTTCTTTCCCCTCTCTCTAGATCTGTTCTAGAGAGAGAGGAGGTATGTTCTTGAATAGACCTTCATAAACACTTTGAATGTTGAAAAAAAACAAATCTTTATACTCCTTCAATAAATCAATGTATTTGATAACATTACTGAGAAAGATAGTCAGACTGATTAACCAAATGATCGAATCTTAACAATGATTGAGGTAAAAATGAGGATTATTCAAGATCCACAATGAATAGTTCTGAGAATCAAATCAAACAATAAAGCAAATGCAATACAAGAGTATCAATCAATCAATATACTAGATTTTAATAAGGTCAAAACTTACTAAAACATCAAAATATAGAAGAGAAACAAAATAGATAGAGAAATCTAAAGTCAGATCGAGATGAAAAATTAAACTTAACAAAAACATCAAGTAAGAAAGAGTAAATGAGAGAGTTGAATCGACCAAACTTACTATAAATCGACTGCTGCCGGCGAGATCGATTGCGGCTAAATGTGGTAGAAAGATTCGGAGAAGATGAAGAATTTGTATATAAATAAATCTGTTCAGGCAAATAGAATGAGCTTGAGAAAATAGAGAGAAAGACTTTTTCCTTGTTGGTTTAAAAATAAATAGTGGAAGAAGGGTACCACAATTTTTTTTCTCTCTTCTAGAGAGAGAGGGAAAAAAAAATTTAGGTTTGAAGGTCGCCGACCGGAAAATTGGCCGGCCGTCGACCTTGCCGGTGAAGACGATGAGGTGGCAGAGAGAGGTGATGAGTAGGGGGTTAGACAGTAAACCGGTCACAAAGTTGTGGGCTATTTGGGAAACAACCCAAACAAAAACCCCTTCCAAATCAAAAGATTCAACTTCTTTAAGTAAATGAATATCTCTTGCATCGGCAAGTTGCCCTAATTATGGGAAAAAGTGGAACCTAGCAATATTCCATTAAAAGCTTCCCTTCCTTTAAAAGGAAAAAAATATAAAACAAACAAAAAGAAACATGCCTTCTTTTGTAATATATTGCCTTCTTATCCCAAAAATAAAACAATAATAAAGTGTTTTTGTCAGTTTACCTCAAACAACTTATGACACATGAGATTTTGGACACACTCAAATTCAAAAGGCCATGTCTTTGAAGTAATGGTGTAAAGGGTCGTTTATGGAATTGAAAGTGGACATTTATGATCCTCTTAAACTATCTGATAATTTGATATTCGAATGAATGTTGGGTTTAGATTTAGAACATTATATTCAGGACCTCTTGAATCGTATATGCTACTTTTAAGAAGAAATTCAATTTGGATGTAATGTTGGCATTAGAAGAAATTTAAGAACAATATGATTTTTGGGGTGTTCAATTTCTATGCTTATTCTCCTAAATTCTTTTTATTTTGTTGTTTCTTTTTGTTCTTATCAAGTGATTTGTAAGATTGAAATTATTTAGATTCAAAATCTGTTTCATTTTATGTATATAAAAAAATTTAGAATTTTGTAGATTTTTTCAAATCCATTTGATTACGATATTGGGAAGAATTATGTTTTTTTGTGTACGACGATGATGATGAAGATGATGATAAGTGAGGATTGATATGTAATTTATTTGTTGATGTTAACAAATTTGATGTGAATCTTGTTAGAATTTGTAAGAAATTTGAAAAGTGTATAGAGCATAATCATATGTACTGTACATGAGATTCGATTATGTATTTTACACAAGAAAATATCCTATACTCTCTTCCCACAAAATGTAAGAAAAGTTGTCAACACTTGGTTGCCCAAGTGGTTGATAGTGTTGACATAAACTCCAAAATCCTGGAGGTCCTAGGTTTGATTCTCATAGGAAGTGGAATCCATGGTCATTGAATTTGGATTATCAAAGGTATAAATAATGTAATAAATTTGTCGGGCTTTAGGCCTCTTTCATGTTGTTGGGCTTTAGGCCTTTTTTCATTTCTTGGTTTAACTTAGGCGGTTATCGTGCTATCACATCTTCATGATGTATCAACGCCATGTAACGACTAACGTAAATCGTAGTCGATTTCTTAAAAAAAATGTAAGAAAAGTTTGAAAAGTTCATAGGATACATAATCATATATATAGTACATTTTATTATGAACTGTACATAACAGAACGTTCTATACTTTCACCCCAGAAATTGTAAGAAATTCGAAAGTGTATAAGACATAATGATATGTCAGTAGAAGGCATTATGTTATGTATTGTACACAAGAAAATTCCATATACTTTCTTCCCACAAAATGTAAGAAAATGTTATCATGTACTGTACATAACAAAATGTTATGTACTTTCTCCCAAAAAATTATAAGAAATTCGAAAAGTGTATAAGACATAATCATATGTGCGGTGCAAGACATTTGATTATGTACTCTACATAACAAACTGTCATATACTTTTCTCCTTAGAAAGTGTAAGAAATTTGAAAAGTATTGAGGATATAATGACATGTACAGTACATTTGATTATGTATTTTACATAGCAAAATGTCTAATACTTACAAATGATAGAAAGTGTCTGAAATTTGAAAAGTGTGTAAGACAATCATATTTACGATACAAGACATTTGATGATGTACTTCACATGATAAAATGTTCTATACTTCCTTCATGAAGTTTAGGAATTTGAAAAGTGTATAGAACATAATCACATGCACCGTACATTTGATTATGTACACATAACAAGATGTTCATTACTTTCTTGCCAGAAAGTGTAAGAAATTCAAAAAGTGTATAAGACATACTCATATGTACAATACAAAACATTTGTTTATGTAATGTACGTAACAAAATGTTCTATACTTTCTCCAAAGATAACTTATGTTTTGGAAGGAATGTATAGAACGTTTTATTATGTCATGTACATTTTCAAATGCCAAACAATTTTTGGGGAAATTATTTTATGCGCGGTACATTTATAGTTGTCCCTTACATATAAGGAAACCTAGAAGTCATAAAAAATCTGCCAAAATATAATAAGAGGAAGCTAGATAGAAAGAAAGTAATTAAATAAAGAAAAATTATTGTAAAGAGAGAAAGTAGATAATGGAATGAAAATATATTGAGATTGTAAAGAAAGTAAAGAAATTTGTTGAGATTAAAGAGTGAAAATATGTGTGAGATGAAATGAAAAGAAAAAAAATGAGAGGAAATAGGAAGAGGAATTTTTTTTTTTAGAGTTCACATTTGAGAGGGAAGAAAATTATAGATAGATAAAGTAAAAAATGGAGGAAATAAAAGTAGATTAATTGTACAGTAGTTAAAAGAGAGAAAACGTTAGTGAGAGAAAGACGACATGGCGTGATACGATTGGGTAGAGCAAAAGAACAAAATCTGATAGTGACATCCATTGACGCAGAGAGAGAGAGAGAGAGGGGGGGGGGGGGGGAATGCTCAACTTTTTGTCAATGACATGTCGTGTAAATATACATAAAAATATGTCATTTAATTGTAAAACTGCACCCTCTATTACACAATGGACCTCCAACTTGTTTTTGGAAGGCAATGGCTTAAGATCTAGGTTAGGGAAAGATTTTGGAATGTTGGGTCGATCCCTCCTGAAAATCCTTTATGGCAATCAAAAATTCTATGATTAAGTGTTGCATTGGATGTAACATCCCAAGATTTTAAGTTACATGAGGGGCCGTTCTGAATCCAGACTAAGTCAAAACAAGGAGTAAAAGTGTAATCAGGTCCAAATAAGGGGGCTTTTCGCAATCAGGACAAATCTAGGGGACTAAAGTTGAAATATGGCTGGTTAAGGGAAATCAGAATCGAGCTTTCTCCATTTCGTTCAACCGAGTTTGAGAGTAGGGTTAGGAGTTGTAGGAAGAGAAAATTTTGATCAAGAGAGGAGTTGCATACTTCTATGAAAAATTGGTAAGAAATTCATGTTTCTCTCTCTAGAATCCAATAGTCCTTGAATTGGAGTTTTAATGGGGTTCATCGTCGAATTTGTAGGAAGTTGGGAGGAATGGATGAAGATAGGAAGAAACAAAGCAAGGATATCTACAATTAAGGTAAGAATTATAGTTTTGATGAGTTAATTATCTTGTTCTTAAATTCTAGGGTTTTATGATCTGGAAATTTGGGGATTTTTCTGAGTGCATGTTATGGTGTTCAATTCCTAAGTATAGAGAAGGTCATGGTAGAAGGTAAGGTTGAGGGAAGTTGCAAATTTTATTGGATTGAGCTGAAACAAAAGACTGTACAGTACAGTCTGTTATGTGACAATTTGGGTCTTGTAGAGTACCCAAATGGACTTTCCACAAACACGAGAGTCGTAGCTTAGGATCTTAGCTTTCCAGAATGGTATGGTACAAGTTGTTCCGAGTTCGGACGAGAGAGTTACGACTGTTTTGGCGAGAAGCACGCAGTTTAGCAAACCCGAGAGCTGCTCACTGTTTTGCTGTTGTAGCTAGTCATAGATGTTTGAAATGCTGCTTTAGTCTAATTCAATATTGTAGCTCGTCTTGTGACGATTCCAGAATGGTATGGAAATAGTCGTTTCAAGTTCAGATGAGGGAGTTATGGCCATTAGATGGTAGGTGATCATATATGCATGATTTATACCGTTGATTTCAATGAGGTTTACAACGTGGATTATGCCTATTTTGGTAATTGTTTTACGATGAAGCTTGTATTATTTATTGGGATTATCGATGAGTTGTTTTGATGAGTTTTACTCGTAAATGACTTTCAAAGTGATAGTTTTGAACTGCTTTGTGATAATCGATGTTTTGAAAACATAAAGATTTCGTATGTTGTATGTGATTGGTGAAGTGGACTGAGACGAGTCATGAGGGTCTTCGCAGTTGTAGTGCTCCACTCTCTGGCCAGGATTCTCGTTTAGGTTGGACTCTCGGGGCTCAGGAATTTGCTACCCTTGACCGCTCGATTGGACTGGAAGCCTGTTTGTTCTTACCCTCGGGGCTCAGAGGCTGTACACCTTTGACCGCCCGACTGGTTTGGTGATTGGGATCCCTCTGCACGTTATGATATGACTCTTGGTTGTGCCACTTTTGTGTGTGATAAGATAAGTAATGTTTTAAAAAGCCTATCTCAGTCGAGGGCGTAACGGGCGAGTTCCGAATCTGCTGCGATTGTGGGTGAAAGATGTTTTCACAAGAAAAGAGTATTATTTCGGTTGTTGACACAATAAATGTTTTTCCAAAACTAGAAGGGATAGTTGCATGCTAGGTACCAATGAGAATATGCTTTTCGTCCCAACACGAATACTGAAGGGACGACTTGACTATTCGACTTCGGTGAAGCTAAAACGTATCTAGTTAAGCTAGGTGTATATATTTATCACGAGGTTAGCTTTTCAATGACTGTGGAGTCGCCTAGTGGGAGAGGGGCTTTCTTACCTAGGGGTAAGCCACTTTCTCGAGAGAACTTGAGTACCTGGGTTAGTGCCGGTATGGGACGATATTAGCCCAAGTACTATAGAGTTCTCTGGATAACTCTCTGTTGATTGAGGAGCATATCATGAGTGTTGTTGTATGTTAGAGTAGGATTGATATATATTTATACTTGTGCATGTTTTATGGCAAAAATGATTTTATCGTAGTTTTGTTTTGGGACTCCTCTACCAGTTAACTCGTGTCGGTCTACCAGTGTGTTAGTGTGCAGGTTCCTAGTTAGAAGCATCTGCAGCGATATGGTTAGCAGATGGATTGCAGGGGTTGTGGTGCGGTGCCACTTTGGTGTTATTTCCTTTCACTTTGGTTTTGATTTATCTTCAAAGTTATACTTTTATACACTGAACACCTTATAATGTAAATATATATGTATTGCATAGACTGTGCAGGGATGTAAGGTTGTGTGCAGGTTGAGTTAACCTATTGTTGGCGGTTCAGCTTGGAACCAGAGTTTTTAGTTGAGTTATGTTTTATTTTTAGCTTCCGTTGTGTATGTGTATGCGAATGTATGGTTTGCATGACAGGTTACAGGTACGATCGGTTCGATTTACAGAGGAGGTGCTGCCGGATTTTCGGCTCGTCTGTGAATTGTCGGGGCGTGGTCGTGCCTAGTTATGTGGCACGGGGCGTCACAAGTGGTATCAGGGCATGGGTTCTGGTGACCGATAAGTCGTGTATAGGGTAGAGCAGAGATTGCTCTGGACTTTAGGGAAAGACAAAAATGGCCAAGACTAGGTGTCTAAAAGCTTCAAGATTAAAAAGTTGCCAAGAGTAAAAGATGTTATATATATACATATATGTATATATATATGAGTTTTTCTTTCGGTTTTCGTTATTTATTTTGTTTTACTCGCAAAGGGAAAAACCCCTGGATGTTTTATGATCGTGATTGTTTGCTTCAATGTGGTTTAAGATGTTATTAGAGACGATTCCGATTCGGGAGAATGATAATTGGTGTAAATTAGATGACAGTTACAAGTGATGGAGAAAAGTTGTGTATCGAGACCATTGAGTCAGTGAAGAATGAGCAACTTGGTCATAAGAGTTAGGTGTGAGATCAACATGATATTGGTGTCCACGAAGTTTCGTACCGACAGCTAGTAAGACAGTCGCATGGATGACAGACATGATTAGTCAGACAGGGTTAGTCAGTGGATTTAGTGGGAAACTTTTGGTCTAGTAAATCGCAGCTGGGTCGTGGAAAGACCAAATTCAGGCAAGTTGCAAACATCAAGTGAATTTGGTGCATGGTGGTATTAAAGGTGATAGAGTTAGCTAGAATGTTATGGAAAACAGAGAAAGAAATCAAAGGACCGATTAATGACTTTGTGAGGTGATTCATGAAGTAGCTTTCGAAGTAGGTCAGAAAGGAAGGAGGAGTTCTATGAGAAATTCATAAGCGGTGGACAAGAAATGCGAAATCAGGTCTTCATATAAGAATCGGAAAGTGAAACGAATGGTTAAACAAGTCAACAGGTAAATGTACATATCGGTTCAGTCGGAACAAGGATAGGGAAATCAGTAAGGTAATTTTGGGAACAGGTGAACGAAGAGATTTTCAGCGAGTTAAGGAAAACAAAGTTAACAGAGGGTGTTAGCAATCATGACAACAGTGGTTAATGCTTAGAGACAACACAATTAAGGATGCATAAGCATGGTTAACTTGGTCAATAGGGATGGGTTGTGGTAAAATCTTGTGAGCCTAAGTGACTCGAGCTGGTGATTCTCATATGAAGGCATTGCCAGGAGTAGCTAACCTAGGCGAACCGGTAATATGGGAAATGCCCTCGAGTAACAAAGAAGCTACGGATTTAACCACATAAGAAGTTTGTTGACCAAATGATGTTTTGAAGGATCTTACAACCTGAATAATATAATAAAAGGACTGACAAGATGAATAGTTTTTATAAGAGATGCAGATAAGTGTAAATTATAATGATGGCAAGTGATAAGATTTTGTGAGATTATATGTCCAAGTAATAGAGGTTACTCAAGGAAGTTATCAGAACAAGTAAATTGGTTGGGACAACGAAATAACATGTTAGAGAATCTTATCGGTTCTTCAGTTATTTGATGGTACAATATCGAAGGATGAAGATATCTGACAATGAGTCCGCTTGGGAATAACTCGACAAATAAGAGGCTAGAGTGGAGATAATTAATTGGGAGAAGCGAGCAAGTATTTGTGATGTTGATTTTGAACGCAATAAATTCAGGAAATGATAGATTGAAGGTTCATTAGGCTTAGTTCTCCACGGGGAACACTCTTATTATTTGTGAAGAAAAAATGTTGAAGCATTTATTTTGGCAAAAGAGTTGAGTATGAGACAAAGAAGGCGGTTGGAATTCTTGAAGGACGATGACTTTGACTCGCTTCATCATACGGGAAAGGCCAATGTGGTAGTTGATGCCTTGAGTCGGGAGAAAGAAGAAATTGTCATATATGATAACACCAAGTTATTCTCTATGTTAAGTATTGTTGGTGAGTTTAGTTTCGACTATAAAGAGACTGAAACCTCAGAGAAGAGGTATCAAATACCGGTGCAATATTACCAGATCACACCCAAATTGATTAAGGGGTGGTTAGCAAGTAAGTTATTGATCATCAGTACTCAGAGATTAAAAAGGCAAGCAAGGATGGTGAAAACCTGGACTGGCAGATACAAACATATGACAGTTTAAATTTAAAGGAAATCTAGGGATACCAAGTGAAAGGAAAATTGGAAAAGAGGTTTTGGAGACAACTCATAAGACTCGACATACAGTACATCGAAGGACTACAAAGATGTACAAAAATTTGAAACGAATTTTTGGTGGCCAAGCCAAAAATGAAAATAGACACATCAAGATATGTGAAGGTAGGCGATACTTGGCAACGAGTGAAAGCTGAACATAAAAGTGAAGCGGGACTCCTCCAGTCACTTGAGGTACCAGAACGGAAATGGAAACGTATAATGATGGATTTTGCGACCAAGGGGTAAGCCACTTTCTCGAGAGAACTTGAGTACCTGGGTTACTACTGGTATGGGGCGATATTAGTCAAGTACTATAGAGTTCTTTGGGTAACTCTCTGTTGATTGAGGAGCATACCATGGGTGTTGTTGTATGTTAGAGTAGGATTGATATATATATATATATATATATATATTTATACGTGTGCATGTTTTATGACGAAAATAGTTTTATCGTAGTTTTGTTTTGGGACTCCTCTACCAGTTAACTTGTGTCGGTCTACCAGTGTGTTAGTATGCAGGTTCCTAGTTAGAAGCATCTGCAACGATAGGGTTAGCAGATGGATTGCAGGGGTTGTGGCGCGGTGCCACTTCGGTTTTGATTTATCTTCGAAGTTATACTTTTATACACTGAACACCTTATAATGTAAATATATATGTATCACATAGACTGTGCAGGGATGTAAGGTTGTGTGCAGGTTGAGTTAACCTAGTGTTGGTGGTTCAGCTTGGAACCAGAGTTTTTAGTTGAGTTATGTCTTATTTTTAGCTTCCGTTGTGTATGTGTATGCGAATGTATGGTTTGCATAGCAGGTTACAGGTACGACCGGTTCGATTTACAGACGAGATGCTGCCGGATTTTCGGCTCGTCTGTGAATTGCCGGGACGTGGTCGTGCCTAGCTATGGGGCACGGGGCGTCACATTGGAGATGCTCTTAGACTTAAATAATTTGTAATTGAAGTATTAAGTAGGGTGAACAAAAAACTTGAAACGAACAAACCAAATCTAACTAAACCGAACTAATCGGACTTTTACCAAACCGAACAATGGGAAGTTCAGTTCGGCTTGAAAAACCATCAACATAGACCGGTTCGATAAACCACCCAGACTGAGGCACAAATATAAAATGTTTTGAATTTTAACTCTGTATTTTAATTTGTAACTTTGATAGTCCTTACGAAAGTTAATGATGATATGAACAAAGTAAAAGTAAAAAAGCTAAACTAAAATCTAACTCATTTATTTTTGTTATGTTGGTTTGGTAGATTGAGTTCAATTTGACTTATCAATCGAATGTCGAATCAAATTGAACCGCACCGAACTGGGTTAGTTGGTCCTTTGTTTGGTTCGGCATTGGTTCGTGTAGCTTCGGCTCCACCACAATCAGTGGCGAAGCCAAAAACTTTTATGAGTGGGGGCACCTTTTTGTTATAGTTAATGAAAGAATTCCACAATACATGATCAAACTAGAATCGAAAAGTAAATTCTCAACAAAATTTTATTTAAAGTTTAGATATTTCGTGATAATTTTGATATACAAAAATCAATTTCTAATTTTCTCATCAATATGGATCAAGGATCTTTCCACCAATTGAATTCCCAAAAAATATTGAAATAAAAAACAAAGGAGGGGATGAAGAGATAGTGGTGAAGATTAAGAAGACACGATGGTAGACCATGAAGAGGAAGTGATCGTAATGGAAGAAAAGATGAAGAAATTTTTTCCTTTCTAATAACATGTTTACTATGACAAAAGTGTAAAAAAGACAATTTTGAAGTTCAAAGTACAAGCCACCGAAAATATGAGACAAAATCAAAATTAAGAGAGACGTATAGAAAACTCATCATCTCTATGAGGCCATTTTATTTAGTTGGTCACTTTGAGGAGGTCAAAATTGAATTATCTCCATTAATAAGAACCAATTTTAAGCTAACCATGACCTTTATAATGTATTTTTAAGGAGTAGTCATCTTAAACCAAACAATAATTTATTTATTTTTTTAAAAGAAAATAGCCAAAGCCCAACGACATTGTTTATACCCTAAAACCCAACTAAACTAGACCTAAAGCCCAACTACATTATTTATACCCCAATAATCACAATTCAAATAGCCAAAAATTCCACCTTCTCTGGGATTCGAACCTGAGACAACTTTCTGGAGTTATTTTCAACTAACTTAACTATTTAAGTAGTAGACATTTTAGAAAAAAAGTGTAAGTAGTAGAAATTCTAGAAAAAGAAGTGGTGTGTGAGGGACTCGATCCCTTGACCTTGCCCCTGACCACAATGAGTGGCAACGGACTGTTGCTTACCCATTAGGCCATTACCCCTACTAGTAAAATAGAAGTAGTAATTTGATTGTTTTGAGATGGAAACGGAGGATGACCATGTTTGTAGTCCCCGTGTTGAATGGAACCAACAAAACTGGCTCTGAGTGTTTGGGCCCAAGTCATAAGTTGTCTTTACTTTCAAAACAGGCGCCTACAGACGAAGGTTGGGTGCCTACTGAAACACCTATGTAATAATGATTCACCAAGTTCAGGGGTACTCTTGTCATTATCAAAATTGCTGCCTCACTGACACAGAAACAACTCAGAACCTTCTCGCCTGTAAAACCACGCACAGCGGTTTTTATCGTCTATTTCTTCACTTACACCAAGGACCTCCATATAAAGAAAAATAACAACAATACCCCTATGCAGCTTCTACCTTCTAGCTCATAATGTTCCTTTTTTTTTTTTTTTGTTGAACAAGCTCATAATATTCCTATTTAGAAAATGTTGTTGAGCCCTAATTGGCCGGCTGGTATTGTTATCTCCTTCCGTTTATTAATTTTAAAGATTGGATACATGTTCATAATTTAGAAAAAGATAGCCATAGATAACACCAAAAAGGAAAAAATGAAGATTCATCAATAGAAAATTGATGATGGTAGTATCTCTCACGATACATTACAAAATATATACAGTATATTTACATATATTTATTTTGTAGTACCAATGTTTTTTTTTAGTTTTGTCATGCACTTATGTCTCACGTATCCCCCTTCATTAGATTTTTAATCTGAATTTTTTTCATCTAACGATTAAAACACATTCCACATTTGTAGATGAGTAGTTACAAACAACTCATTAAAATCTCTTTTTTTCCGCTCTTTTCTCTCTCTCCCATTACTCATTGAAATATGAAAAATATGTTTATAACTATTAACAACTACCGTAGTTGGGCTTTAGGCCATTGTTATGTTGGGCTATAGGCCCGGTTCTTGTTTCAGATTGAGTGGGCAGTTATTGAGCGTATCACATCTTTGATGTATCAATGCCAAATGTAACGACATACGTTGATCGTAGTCGAATTCCAAAAAAAAAAACTATTAACAACTACCTAATTTTCACATGAATATCCCTCTTATAATCTCTTCAAACTACCTTAAATTTCTCTATGCAAATAGTTCATTTTTTCTTCTTCTTGTGGGGTGAGTTCGCTTTTATTAGTTTATGATTTTCTTATTTTTAATTTTCAACCTTAAATCAATAGACATTTATTTTTAAGGATAAAAAAGTACTCCTAATTTCAATTAAAATTTCTTAAAAAAATATGATGCAAAATTCCCCAGACTACAACAATAAAATCATTGCGTCTATCTTCGTGTGAATTGATTCTGTCCATTATGTAATCATGAAACTTGTCTCACGTGTTATTTTCTCCACGTCCACTCTCTTTTTGATTCGTTAAAATGGAGAAATCTGAGTCGTCAAACACCGAATCACACTCCTTAAGAATCCTACGGTTCATAAACGATCATTAACGTAGATGGATGATTTTTTGGAAGCACTTGTAACCGGTATTTACCGGTTCATAAGAAACGGACAAAAGAGACAAACAGTCGACAAGCAGTGGGAGCGCCACCGATCCTGTCCGTTAACCGTACTAGACGATCGTCCTTGATTCTCCCGCCGTCTCCCAGACATTCGAAACCGCCAATATAAAAAAATCAACGATCATTATCATAACATCCGTTAAGATCATTCCACGTGTTTCTTATCTACTTCCAACTTATAAAATCGCCGCCTCACTTTTTCATTTCCATAACTCCTCACTCTTTCTTTCTTTCTTTCTCTCTCTAGATTTTCATCTTTCTTCTAATTTCAGTTAGGGTTTGTGATTTTGAGAAATGGAAGGAGATTATCCTTGGCGATTTCATCCTAGTTCTCTGTCTTCTCCATTCATCTTCCATGAAATAAGTACTCAACAGTACCACCATTTCAACTACTGTAATCCTGAGAAAAAATCAAACGGAAATGGAGTTTCATCAATGGCTGGATACACATTTGATACTGATTCAGTTGCTCATTTGAACTATTTCAATGAGGAATTTATGTCTGAAGTTCAAAAATATCAATTACTTCAAAAACTCATCGGTAATGGAGATGTTAATCCGATGAACAAAGTTTCTGATCAGAAACTTTTACTTCCAAAATCTGAACCAGTTGATGATGAAGAAGAAGAAGAAGAAGAACTCTTTAGATCTGGTTTTCTTAACTCAATCGATCATACGAGTTCTTATCATCACGGATTAATGGAACTCCAAAACGCAGATCATCAGTTTCCATTATTGCTTCATGAACCATATCTGAAACGTAGTCATGTAAAACCTAACTTTCCGTTACCAGCATCAAGTACTCATCATCCTCAAAAATACCTAACCCTAAAATCATCATCAACATCAAAGTGTAGTTCACTACAGGGAAAAGGAATTCCACAGAGCATTATAGCAAGGCAAAGACGAAAGAGGATAAGTGATAGGACACAGTGTCTGGAAAAGCTGATGCCATGGGAGAAGAAGATGAATACAGGGACAATGTTAGAAGAAGCGTACAAGTACATAAAGTTTTTAAAGGCGCAGGTTAGCGTTCTTGAATCAATGCCTTGTCAGTCAAGTTTCATTACTAATAGTAATTCACAGATGATGATGATGATGACAACGACCTCTGTCAATAATGTCGGTTCTTGTTATGGTGGATTAGAGAAACTGAATCGTCAACAGTTACTTGAGGTATTAGTGAATTCTCCAGTTGCTCAAACTATTCTTTACTCAAAAGAATGTTGTGTTTACTCAATAGAACAGTTGATTTTGCTTAACAACAATTTTCATCTTAATCAAATGTCTTCTTCTTCTTCTTCTACTTCTTCAAATCGTGATCATTGAAGGTACTTTAATGGCTTAATGGATGGATATAACAGTGTTGTTGTTTTTCTGAATCTGGGGTTTTAGGGTTTTAGCTTTTTAGTGGCCAGATTCAGCAGAATGTATCAGGTTTTGGCTTATTATGGAGTATATGTTTAAACTTTGGGTCTGTTAATTCTCTAACTAATTTGATGAATATATTTCTTGAAATATTTGGTAATTTCTTGTCTTGTTTTTCACTAATTTTATTTTGTCTTTTATGTTCTTCAATTTGTTTATCTTGTAAAATTTGGATTTAGCAATCAGCAATGGTGGAGTCATGTCTTGGTTTATAATCCATTTTATCACTGTTTAAATTAATTAAGTCATATTAATCATTTATGTAGAGTATTTGGGTAATGATAAAATATTATTAATTAGAATTAGGTTACTATTGATGATGATCACGAATCATTTGTAACTTACAAACTCTAAAGCTGCCATTAAAATTAGCAAGTTAATGTACAAGGCTAAAATGGTATGGTCATCTATGGGTTATGGTCGTTGTTTTTCCTCAAAACAATTACTCTTTAAGAATAATTAGATAAAATAGAAAAGAAAAAAGATACTAATGATTATGTTCTTTTTTATATGGACTAAAATAGGCATTACAAATTTTCAAGACATTGATATATAATGGTAGATAAAAAAAATGTATCACGATTAATGAATTGAATAAGCATTATAATAGCCTGATTTTTAAGACATCTTGATCTCTTAAAGAACATATATAAGCCCTTGACATCTTAAGAGACCTAAGGTCCATCTAATCTACCTTTACTTTATCCATATTCAATAAATTCTGGATTCGCACTTACATGGGATCGAATATGAGACATCTAGGGTCTGGAATAGGTGCCCAACCATGTTAGCTCAATGGATGCGTCTATAGGCGACCCTCTTTTCTTTCTCTTGTGCCGCTCCTCTCAGGACCTCTCTTGGTGCTCCCACATATCTAGACAATCCAAGAGCCCTCAGACTGAGCCTAATCAATGCTGGGCTTGAACATCACACTCACACCAGTACGAGTACCCTCGGACTACTCACTCCAAGGCCCACGAAGAGCTCCAAGAGAGGGAACCCAATGAGCAAAAAAGGAGGGGGCGCCTATAGAGGCACCTGCAACTAAACTTCCCACTCTCATGAGTCATGAGGCAATTGATGGTAACCAATAGAGACTTATGTTGGACCGGCTGTGTAAATAAGGAACAGACACCCATCTGAGCAATAGCAGATGTTACCTTATAGTAATTCACAAGCCTCAAACATTAGGTGAACTTTCGGCTACCTAGATAGACCCCGAGTACATGTCAACAAGAACCTTTTTTTCTTTTTTGTTTGTTGAAAGTGTCAACAAGAACCTTCACTAAGAAAAGTGATGTCTACAGTTTTGGGGGTCTTACTATTTGAACTAATTGCTGGCAGAAATCCTCAACATCGCCTTGTGGAACATGTAAGACGACATATCTCTTTCCATCTAATAAACAATGCACAAGAAGACCACTTTTTCTTCTGGCCAAAATTTACAAAAGGGAAAAAGAGATGCAAATCCATAGCATATGTCACACGGAAAGCTTGTTATTAGATGTTAACATGCCCGCACGTAAGGAACGGTATATATTGGTATTTGATTCAACCGAAACATGACTTAAAGACAGTAATTTTGTTTCTTGTTGATATTTGTGTATGTTAGTTATTTTTTGAAGAATCAGGTATCAACCCGTGTCACTGCATAAAACATGACTTAAAACATTTGTATTCGAGTTGGTCATACTGCATTCACTATGTCTATCTTTCTAACGTTTGTTTCATACATTGCTGAATAAGCGACCATGGAAACAGAAGGAGAAGTTGGGTGGGAGGAGAAGGAGATTGTAGATGCTCGACTCGACAGTGAGTTTGAGAGAGAATAACTAAATGACATTGCACCCTTGCATAAAATGCATAAACAGAGTCTCGAAAAAATGGTCTGCAACGAGGGACATCGTTCAGGCCCTTGGTGAAATTGCCAAGTTGAATAAAAGTTACAAGCATTGCGGCCTAGCATTATATGTTGCAGAAAAGGAAGTCAGCAGTAATGTGGTAGAACAATTGCACGCTCAAATTCTGGACGATGGACTTAGTAGACAGCAGTCTATAGACAACTCAACTGGCCGTCCTGAAGTGTAAAGACGATATCACGATACTTTATATTTATCTTTTTTTGGTCAATTTCTTTAGTGGAAGGGAGTAGAAGAAGGGAAAATATTATCCTGAGTAACTTTGGGAGGTTAAAATTTCATGACCTCGGAGCCCTCCCTTGACCCACAGTCTTAACTATTCTTGTAACATAATGTCATTCTTGTACAATTTTTTGTTTGTTAGAGGGTATGTAAATGAACCACCCCTGTTTCTCTATTCGTTTGATCTAGAATAATCGAATATATACTTACTACTTACTAGTCATGATAATATATTTCACGATTCAACATGCATGCCCGATCTTATAAATCTTCAAGTGCTGATAAAATACCAAAACAAACAAACAGGTTTATGTAGCCTTTATTATATCTATTACTTGGTTCATTACTTAAATGAAACTTGAACTCCGGCAACAGTGGTACTACCTACAACTCTCATTAGTCTTTGAGAAGTCCTGCCGATTTGAAGTACTCCACGGATTGATCGTATATTTCCTTAATCCCATATTTGTAGTTGAACCCTTCTTTGATTAGTTTATCTGAAGAAAAACTCAGCTTGGCTTCTGCAGGAACGTCTCCACAACTGCAAACAGTATAGCAAAGTCAGTGAACTGATAAAGAAGTCGAATCCTACTCCTAGTGAATGAAACTTCGTCTCTGCTTACTCCATAGGCACATTGTACTGAGGGTATCGATGGTTCAAAAACTCTGCTAGTTTAGGCATGCTAGTGTTGACATTGCAGCAGATGTATCGTCCCGAAGCTGATTCTTTCTCAGCTACAAATATGTGAGCATTTACAACATCTTCTACGTGTATCAATGACAATGAACCAGTGAGAAGTTGGTACCCTTTCATGCCGACGATCATTTCCTCCTTCCCTGTAAATCAATAAACCTTGTTTTCACAAAACAAATAGGAAAAAGCCGAAAATTGGCTCAGAATCGAAAAGTCCTCCAGCTTTTTACTAAGATCCTCATCCTTAACTATTGTTCTTCATGTGGAACTAAGAATAAAACAAATGTCACTTTCGACCCCAAATATGTTAGTTCGGCTTGGGCCTTTGTTCGGGTAATTGGGTTTGAGCCTTTCTTCTTTTAATATGTGGTTCAACATTCACTTAACATCGGTAGATGAAATTTCGTTTGTAGTGTTCACCAACTCACCCATAAGCAATGACAAACCGAATGACCAACTCGAGGAGACAGTAAGAGTGGGAGATGGACCCATCACTACACAAGGGATGACACTAACTAAGTCCATATTGTTTTCCTCTGCAAATTTCCAAGCTGCTTTCTCTGCTAGTGTTTTTGACACTCCATAACCCTGTACAATTATTTAAAGTTAGTCATTTCGGTCATTCTTAATCGGCTACTAAATGGACACAAATAACAAAGAAGAAAAAACAATATCAATATTACATGTTTATATTCGTGTTATTGTCATGTAACAAATCATACCAGTCTAGTACAAATTAGCACGAAAAATAACACCGGATCCACAAAATATAGAAAAGGAAAGATTTCTAAACATTTTGGCATTCTATAATCAACCCAAATCAATTGGATGTAGAAAAAGAAAAACCACACTATAGAAAGATGTACACATACCCAAAGTGGCATTTTTGTAGAAGTCAAGAAATCGATGTCCGACCACCATTCTTCATCCATCACAAGACCTGTTCCTTTCAGATTATTTAGACATACAGCAGCAGCCGAAGACGTTAAAACCATACGTTTGACTGAATTTGATTTCAAACAAGATTTCATAATATCAATGGTCCCATCTATAGCTGGTTTTATCACTTCAACCTATCATGTATCATTTGACATTACCTTATTTAGTCAACAGTCAAATTATTTAGTCAACCAAAATAATACAAACCGAAAAAAAATAAAAAAAAATGAACTCTTGTTGGTGCTCACCTCAGGATCCTCCGAGTCGAATTTAATCGGAGTAGCGACATGGAAAACTATTTCACAGCCTGCAATGGCATCATCAAAACTCCCCTCAACCGTTAGATCTGCTCGGAATATTTTTATGTCTCCTTTTTCTTGTAGCTTTAGCAGATGACCAACTTTGTTCTGATCCTCTAAACCCCAAACAAAATATTTAACATTTGGGTTTGCTCAAATTCACTTAAATAAGAAAAGAATTGGATATAGGAAATGGAATAAAAGTGGTAATATGGAATCTTACCGTTTATTTTTTCGCGAAAATTCTTATTGTTCTCACTGTTTCATTCGAAGGATCGAAAAAAACTAACCTGGATTTCGGACAGTGGTGTTAACAGAATAACCCTTCTCTACCAATTTCTCGACGAGTACCGAAGCGATATATCCAGTTCCACCGATGACACATGCCCTCTTCTTCTCGATCGTTGCCATTATACAAGGAATATTCAAGAAGTTTGAAACCACAAAAGACAGTAAAGACTTTTTCACTATCTAACTTATTATATAGGATTTTTCCCATCATGTATACTAAGATACCATTTTTATTATTTTTTTTTTTTTTTGTCGAGAAGATAACATTTTAATTGGACATGGATTTTCCAATTCATTGTTTTAAAGTCTTTCCCGAATAGACAGATTCAAAATAAAATGTTTGTGTTGCAAAACAGGTAAGTTTGGGGGGTATCATTTTCTTTACTCCGGGGGAGTGTTTGTTTCCAACAAAACTAAAATTCATTAAGAAATTAGAAAATTTGGTTTTTTGTATAAGATCAAAAAAAATCACTCAATTTTTTCTATTCTCCAACTGATTGCAAGATGTTTGTAAGTTGTAACTGATCGCAAGAGATTTCTTACTATTTGTAAAAGGGTTGCAACAAATGGGGATTTTAGAATTAACTTTCAAGGAAGAACTAAAATATAGTTAAGTTTACATACCATAATTTCAAATACTAAATTTTTACTTGCCAAATATATTTATTTTGATGGAAGAGCATCTCCAATGCAACACTCAATCTTAAAATCTTAAGTGTCACCTAGGACTTTAGAGTTTTTTTTTGAGAAAAAACCTCTCCAATACAAAAGGTCAGCGCTTTGGGGAAAGCAAAATAGTTTCCGGGGTGTGAAGACTTGGTCAAAAATTGGTCAAATTTGTTTGACAATTTTATTTTTTAAGTTGTTAGAGGGAAAAAATAAAAAAACCCCACCTCACCTCTCTCTCTCCCTCCACCTCACCTCTCTCTCTCTCCACCTCATCTTCTCTCTCCCTACCATTCTCTCTCTCTCTCTCCTCCGATTAGGTCGCCGGCCGGAAAATTTTCCGGCCGGCGACCATGAAAAAAAAAATAAAAAAATATTTTCACTCACTCTCTCT